>NW_015506721.1:96244-142616 GCF_001515645.1 Sinocyclocheilus grahami
AACTGTGAGGTGCTGTGTGTGAACTACATGAATAATCAGCTGAACTAACCATAATGCACTAACTGTGAATTTCTGATAATTATTCAACAGAAAACATCAGAAAGTCTTCAAAAAAATATCAGGTGTAAATACCAGCACGTACCCTGCTGTTTTAAAAAAGCATGAAAGAAAAAAACATGGTTGAGAAAGCCCTGATAACATGTCCAGATCTAGTTATCATACAGTCTGTATGTGTGTGTAGAGTGTGTAATCTCACCCGCAGAACATCAGGATGTTGTAGAGAGTAGGGTCCTCCTCCAGAGGTGCCAGCTGCTGAAGGCACAGCTGTTCGCAGCCCCCATTAAAGCCGTCAGAGCAGTCAATGCCAATGTGGTGGTCATAGCAACCGGTGCCATCCTTCATCGGGCTCAAACCAGGAGGACACTGGGGGGGAGATAAATAAATAAAAAAGACTTTTAAACATTCTCTGATCTATCATAATACCCCTTTATCTTTGGTATGTGGCAATTTCAGCATATTCGCAATAATAAATAAGCTGCTAATGCATGTGTTACAGTGTGTTGTACTATTGTGTTTGGGTTTCCATGTTAAATTGTGCTTAAGATTTGAAATCTAGTTTTTGCTAGTAGTGTTGTTTTTAAAAAGCAATGTAAAAGGTCCTGAATGTTTTGTTGAGTGTTTCAGCTACTGTACTATACGCAGTAGAACCCCCAGTTTACCATTATCAAAAGAAAAAAGAGCCAATCTGAGGTTGCTCAAATCTTTGTATTCAACAGATACAGTATATAGTGACAGAAACGTTCCTGTGGAGGAAAGCAAAAAATAAATAAAAATAAAAAAATAATAAAAAAAAACCGGACACATTGCAGGCTGGTCTAAAACCTTCATCACTCAATCACCCACAATGCCACTGACAGCCACTAATGTTAAAACCTTTCAACCAAAAAAAAGAGGGGGAAAATCTCAAAAAGTGTTACAACAAATAATCATTGGTGGAACAAAGTTTTCAAATATTAATAACATTTCAAGAGTACCATTAGACATGATGTAAAATAGGTAGTAGAACAGATATACTGTAAGTCTACACTGTAAAAAAAGTTGTAAATAAAACTAAATACAAGATGTATGTTTTACAAAAAAATACCATTTCAGTCTTTCTACTTCAGAATTTCATGTTTAATTGTTACTTGACATTTCTTTGTGATTATTTGTGAAATTTACCATTGTGTTTTCGCAAACGACAATGGTGTAACAGTTCTATGCCATGGCAAAAGTTCGAGCAAACCATTCTAACTGTTCTGTCTTTGGCTGCACTGATGAGCACAGCACACAGTTTAGAGTCCCAGCCTCAGAGGAGACATGAGAGCAGTGGATTTACGGATTTATTTACTGTATTACGCTGCTGCCACACAGATCTAATATAAACATGCAATTTCTTTCCCAGCTGTTTACCTTCACAGACATAACCAACTGTTTTTGTAACTCGTGCGTTCTTAACAAACTTGTGTATTTTACAGTTTAAGCACATTAAGACATGAAAGAGAACTTCGTTTAGTACTCACATACTGTGACAGCTGCTTTCTGTGTGTTTGCTTCGGATGTGTGCACTCAGAAAACCATATATCAGAAATTTAAATTAATATGGTTTAAAATGCATGATTTCAGCACTATAGACATAATCAAAACCAAACAGACGTTGTTGTTGTTGTTTTTTTAGCAGAGTATCTGAGGTACGAGATGTAAAAGCACAGCCCTATTCTGGAAAAGGTGCGGGGAGCAACAGCTCATTTGCATTTAAAGAGACATGCTCAAAAACAGCATGTTTCTGCTTCCAATCAAATACGCATTTTCAAAATGATACAATAAATGATCTGTGGGGTATTTTGAGTTGAAACTTCACAGACACATTCTAGGGACATCTGAGACTTATATTACATTTTGTAAAATGGGGCATAATAGGTCTCCTTTAAAAATAACATCCCCTAACACTGAAGTTACTCTACCTTCTCAACTCCATGCCTGTTTTCAGTCTTTTCCCCAAGCTAGTGATGCCACGTTCACACAATATTTTCTGTCAGCTTTTGACTTCAAAGGGGATTTGACAGGTTGATTTTTACCTGCCTGGAAAATGGGATAAAATGTGCCTTCACACCTTAAGTTATAAGCTTCATGTCATGCATTTATTGCGGCAGGTGCCCATACTGTAGATTCAAGATGGTTACATGAAACATGCCTGCAACTGTTCAGAAATGTTTCCTAGGAATCCATATTTTGTAACGAGAAAGCAAAACAATTGAATTTCTCCAGTATTTTGAGTGAAATTTCTACAAAAGAACAATCTTCTCTACAATTAGTCATTCTCTATTCGAAAATCATTAAAATCAGGTTGAAAGGGCATAATTTTCGCTCACAGTGGGTTGATTCAAGCATTAAGCAGCTTTTATAATAAAACGCATTAAGAGAGAGTAAAATTGTATAGCTCCTTAACAAAATGAAACTAAAGACTATTTTTCCTATCTTATAATTAAATTGCTAATACTTTTAGGCTATTAATACAAGGTTTTGAGAGTAAAAAAAAAAAAAAAAGTACAGGAAAATGACAAATAAGTCCATCACAGCATGATATACCCTTCACCATCTCGCTTCCCCAGTTTCTTCAGTGGCAGGTTAGGTGTAAAACACATTTTCTGACCACCACCCTTTCACTTGACCTCATTCGTATTAGGGATCAAAGCCCAGATGTTGGTAATGCATCTTAGTAGCACATCTTGTCCCTGGATGCATCCGTATTGATTTTGTCAGTTAGCTATCTTTTTAGTGGGCTAAAATGTGAAATGCCTCAGTGCCAGCTGAGGTCAAATACATATTTACGGTGATTAATTCTACCTTCTATTGCAATGTTTTCTTTGTGACCATGGATTTAAAAAGAATGGATGAGTCAAAGCAATAGTGTGAGGAAATTAGCAATTTATAATAATTACTTAAAATGCACTTCTCAAATTTGAAGACAATGACTTACCAAAGAATGTGTACATGAAAACGGCTGGAACATAGCTTGTCCAATGCAATAATAATAATAAATAAAATAAATTTAAAAATCAGCACATTTTTTTGTCAGTCTCACAGTGAATAATGCAATTCCTGAGCCAAAGTTCAATATTATTGCAGTCTTCTATCTGAGCTCAAAGCACCCTTGATTGAAAAACACTTTGTAGCACAGAGGACATGGTGAGACATGCCAGAGAAGTCATGAAGGTTTTACAAATTCAAGAAACTGAAAAAGCCCTGAACTACTGAGCCTTTTAATCTCGTTTCCAAATGGGGATCTAGTCCCACAGCTTTCCAACGCTTAAGAGAATTGCCCATGTGATTTTGTCATATAGGAACAAATCCCTTTCAGACTGTCGGATAAGCTATGTAAATCTAAAAACTGCCAAAAAGCCATAAAAAAAGGGAGAACAATAGAAGACAAAACACTTATCCAAAGTATTCAGACCCTTTGCTGTGACGCTCATATATTTAACTCAGGTGCTGTCCATTTCTTCTGATCAGTCAGACATGCACCACATCTGTAAAGAAAACTGAAGTGAACAGTTGCTATAGAAACATCAGATCACACACACGAGAGAGAGAGAGAGAGAGAGAGAGAGAGAGAGAGAGAATACAATTTAACATTAACTGCGCTGAATTGTGCCAGTGTGGAAGACTGTCAGGTGCTTTGTTTCTTGACACATAAAACCATGCAGAAAACCACAAGGGATCAAAATTTACTGACGTAGTTTGTAAGTCCATTGATAGAATATACAAAAAAAAAAAAAAAGTGTTATTTTCACCCTGATAATGAAACAACAGATTGCCATTATTTTTTAACAGTTTTGCACTGCACGCTGACTGTTACAACAAAGCAATCAGCAAATCAGTGTAATTACATTTATTAAGCTTAAATTACATTTCAGAAGTTTAAATCAAACCCGTTTTCAAATAGCCAAAACTACAGCAGCAATTATTTGTACAAATGGCACTACATTTAATTAATAACAAAGTTAACAAATTAGTGTTACCTTCCTGGCAAGGTTTTTTTGCAAATATAATTTTTCTTGGGATTCAGTATGCCAATGGTCAACCTTAATTGTTCCATCATATTATAAATCTTGCTTTAGGGACTGTAGCTTGGTACATTAGCATGGCCAAGTATTCCTGCTGGCCTTGACTGTCCCTCTATAGCAGATAGTAACAGAGATGGACACAGTCCTTTAAAGCCACCTTTTGATCCTGGAAGGAAAAGAAAATTTAAAAAACAAACAGTGGCGTTTCCTCCCTGCTGCGCATCTGGATCACTCCCACAGAGTTTGCACTCAGGAGACCTTTGCCAAGTATTGACTAGTAACTCAGAAGTGCTTAACAGCCAGAACATGATAGGAGACAGAGCAGCTTTTGGGGAGATTGTGAGCAGGCTGTCAAAGAGAGATGGAATGCATCAGTAAGAAACAGAGAACTCTACCTCCAGTGGATGACCTCAACTTAAACTTGCTCTCAGCAGTCAGGTTATACTGTAATACTTATTTATACTCATACACTTTTGAAATACTTTTTTTTTTTTTTAAATAAACAATTTCAAACATTTCAAATAATAGCACATTTTAATATATAATTAATAGTAAAATTAAATAGTAATAGTAAATATTACTACGAATAATAATTATTAGTTTGAATATTAATGATGCTACCATTCTCTAAAGTGTGTGTATATATACACAGGTATGGTAACACTTTAGTATAGGGACCAATTCTCACTAACTATGCTTATTAGCATGCCTATTAATAACATATTGGCTGTTTATTAGTACTACTAACAATTAATAAGCAGTAAATGAGTAGTTTGTTGAGGCAAAAGTTGCAGTTAATGGAGAAATATATACATAAAAAGAGTTTTAAAATGTACAGTATGTCTTTATTATTTATCTATTTAAAAATACATATAAAATATTTGGTGGAAAAAATAATAATGGTAGTTTTTCAATTCAATTCTCTTTTTTTTATTAATTAAGAGTTTTGCATTAAACCGGCATAGCATTGAAATTCATTGCCATTCTGATATTATACACTACTAACACATACATTCACATAATTAATTCACATACAGACAGTTACTGTACCAGCATTTGTCAGCAACATCAAAAAGTCTCTGTTGAACACGTCTGGCAGGCTCGCTTAGATCTAGAGAGGAGCCAATTTGTTTTTCATGTGGATAGCTGGATTGATGACGGGCACCCCTCTATGTCCCACAAAAGCACTCAACACCTAGTGTGCTGGAGGGAAAGGAACTAATTAATCACATCATCATTTAGCGATTATCAGAGTATCTCCAAACTAGTGCACTGTTCCTCTCCCCAGGAGTGCCATACATCAGCTAGACAGAGCAGATCGGAACGAGCCCGCTCACGCAGACTGCGATATTAAAACACAGAAGCAGCAGTAGCACTGCTGTCCTCAGACAAGGTGTTAATTGATTAGGGGGGGAATGAGGCTCTCTGGGGGGCCCGTAGCGAGCTCTTATGATTGGACAGATTGAAGCATCATTTTTATAGCTTCAGTCATCTGTTAATTACAAAACATCAAGCTACGGGCTCAACAGAAGGGTGTGTTATGATTAAGAAGAGCAGGATGAATTTAGAGTTGAAATGTCTGTAAAATATTGAGAAGGCCATAACATCTGTTTCATTAACAGCAGGTTTGGTGCTGTCCGTCCAGCTTTACCTGAAGGAAATATAAGTGCTCGCAAGGAAGCAAAATAATATACGAAAATAGAGACAAGACAGAAGAGATCAATCAATCACAATTCAGTATGCAAATACAAGAAAGAAGACTCAGCAGAATTTTGTGGTTCAATGACCTCATCTGTCAATCATTTACTGACTCCTCCCCCTCATCAATTATTGTCAACCTACAATGACCTATGAATACCTCCCCCAAATTATGTTTTGGTTTTAATGCATGCTTGCAAATACTATTAGAAAACATGCTAATGTAATTCTTTTGATTTGGCTGTTCCATCACCGTGGGGGCATAAATTTGTCTTTACAATTTATTTACTTTAGCCTCTCACGAGTATAACAAGAAACAGAAACTCATTAAATTACCGTGTACAGTTTAATATAATCTACAAATATGATGCAAGGGTCATTTTATGCTTGCATCAAAACAGACATAAGATATTTACAAATACATTCACATTCGTAAGAGCTGTATTTATTAGGACAAAATAAAACATTACATCAGATTGAAAATAACAGAACTTTATAAACTTTAAAATTATTATAGTATGCTTGTCAGCAGTGCACTACACTGTAACCCTTTTTGATCTGCCAACCCTGATTTTGCTCCTATGATTTTTCCACATTGAATACAACAAAAGCATGGTGACCACTGACTGTCAAGTTCAGTTGCAGTTTTGTTTGGTTTATTAAAAATATACATATATTAAGTCAGGTGTTTAACTCTGCGCATCATTTGCATTCTAAATAAAAACTAGAACAACAAGTATTGCACTGATTTAAAGAAATGTTAAGTTGGTAAAACAAACAAAAAGCAAACAAACAAATACCAAACCAAACAGAACAAAACAAATACCAAACCAATCAGAATGATGCATGGCACCCATTGTCATTCAGTATTCAGAAAATACAATCAAAGCATATATCTCTCAAATGAAACATCACAATGAACAGGAATAGTTATCTAATAAGGTCTGTGTTAGACATGTACCTGCACAAACCCTGATTCGCATGTTCATAAACATGAGCAGGAGATCATGAATGAAGTGAGTGTCAGAAAGATGGATGAGACACAGCACTTTTCATAAACCCTGGCTGAAACAATCCTCCCATCAGCAGGGCCAGCCAAACACACTAATCATGGTGCATGCCAGAGTGAGAAATCAAACACTTTAAGCGTACCTCAGCCAGATGGTGAGTGAAATCAGAGCCCCTGGCTCATTTCATGGCTGCTTAACAGCCACAAGCGAGGACGAGAGAGTGAGTGCGATGTAAAAGAAAAAGAAATGGAAGAAACAAATGCGATTTTTCATGGTAAGTGACAAACTCCTTCGGCAGACAAGGAAGCCCTAACTTAGAAAAGTAAATGTTTTTTTTTTTGAAATTGAGAACAAGAGGGTGTTCTTTCTTCAAATTTGTATAAACACTGTAAAGTTTATGGCGATACAGGCGTCAAAATGGCTTTTTATCTCTGTTTTGAGTCAACGACAGTATGTAAACAACTAAACAGAAGTCTGCATCAATACAGAGATTACAAGACAGCAGAAAAAGAAAAGAAAGGAGATAGATTTCAAAGGGTGACAGACAAAAAAAATAATAAAAAACTGGAGCCGTCAGATTAATATTAAAAATGTGTAATTAAATCATTAAAAAAAGTATTAGTCATTAAATTATCAATGCTGAAATATAACTATTATATACTATAAATATAAAACTAATGATATATGGACTTCTAAAGTCTTAGGCAAATTAATAAAAAATAAATAATAATAAAATTGAATTAATAAATAAATTCTCTTCATTTGGGGGATTTTCTCAATTTTTACTACTATACACATACACACACACACACACACACACACACACTTGCTTTATTATTTTTATTCACAACCCTAAAAATAAGACAGGCAACGACAACTCACCACACAGCCAGTGGAGTCCAATTTGCGATCAGAGATGCAACGGAAATTTCGACTGCAGCCTCCATTGTCTTTTGAGCAGTCGCGCACCGGGCCAAAAGAGTCGAGCAGCACTTCTAGACTGTCAAAGGACGAAGAAATCATCAGCTCCTCCCTGATGAACAATGATGCAGAGAAAACTCAGTTAGTAATGGCAGGTCAATACTGCAAACAACCTCTAGCATCTTTAGCCGTCATTAGGACAATATGTAACTATAATCTGCTTGTTTATTATATTACATTATATTCACTTTATCCAATACATAAAAAAAGTAAAGAACTGGATATCAAAGAGGCAAGTAACGTAAAGCTAAAACTGACTATTGTGTCTTCACTACACTACCATAAATCCAGCTAACGGGAAAAGCTTTCCAAAGCAGCAAAAGTAAACAACAGCACTGAAGGCTAAACCTTGAACAGATGAACTCCATTGCTCTGACCTTGGTTTTAGCTGTGTGGCTGAAAAATTGTATTGGGTTACATTTATTTATTTTTTTCCCTTTCTAGAGCACTTGAAACATCCAAATATTTATCATTACTATGAAATATGAATGGGCAGTGGTCATGATGAAGGAGCAAACCAGTGACCTTTTATTGTCTAATATATTTTAAGAGTGTGAAATCACCAGGCTGCTGGAGAAGTGGAGTGCTGTGATAAATGGATTCATAGTTCTGCTACTGTGATTTCGGCTTCAAGACAGAAATACTGCCTTACGTTCCAAGTTTTGTTTTTCCTATTTTTCTGTTATGAAGTGGCCAATGAATCCGGTCTCAAAGCCAAGTGGAGACACAGTCTGTCAGTGTTTAAAAATTATGCAAATGACAATCAAATGAGTGCATGCATAAATATAAAAACAGAGAAACAGAGAAAAAAGGAATTAGAGGCTACACTTTCAGATCATGCATTCAGGCATGTCCTGAAAACTTTTTCATGACTACTTTCCACTTCTCTCCACCATTAGGATTTAACCGTCTATCGTTGCTGCTGTTAGTTTTCTTAATCCTTCAGATTCACACAACAGTCTATGATGAAATGCGTCACTTGTAATGTTGAGGTCAGAATGGAATGTCTGGGGACATTGTTAAAAATAAAGAAGGGAATAAAAGTATCTATCCTGCTAAAAAGATCAAGGATTCCTCATATTTAAAAATAAATTAATACATTAAAACGCAAGCATCACACATTTCACAGTGAACTATAATCACTGGAGATTCTCAGGAAATGTCAACCTTACTTAATAAAAAAACACTGCAGTTCTCACCTCAGGTTCCCTCTCTCACCAATCTTAGCACAATACTGCTAGTACAAGAGGAGGCAGACTTTTTAAAGCCATGATGTTATGGCCGTTAGGGGAAGATGTTATCGTAATAAGGCAGAATATATAATGACTCCCATTCCACGGTAATGAGGGCACTTTGAACAAATTGAGACAAATCTACCTCTGTGAACAAAGGATCTCAATTGGCAAGGCTTAGAACAGAAAGTTTGTGGAAGCTCTAATTAGTAGCTCAACTCCAAATACAAAGCAAGCATTTTCAGACTAGACACTGAACACTTCTTTTCAACAGCAGCAAGAAGTAATTAAAATTAACCTTCACTTAAGACTGTAATAAAGAAGGCCATCCAAGTAATAGAAGATTCACTCTGTGACAAATGTGATACATAATACTTTTTAATCAAAAGTTAAAACACTAATCAGTGATATAGTCCTAAAACCTTCATAGTAACTGGAGATGTTGCAGTCAGCTTTGCATAATAACAATATTAATAATAATAATAACAACAACAACAGGTTAGTTTTGCTTTTGTAAAACAGCTCAATAAACAAGTTGATATTGAGTAACTTACATTTTAGACACAATGTTGCTTTGTCCATTTTTCCTCCACCAACAAAAATAGTTCCAAAGTCACAGCAGAGCTGCTTTGGCTAAATAAATCAACACTTTTGAATGAATTGGTTGAGTGAATAATTCAATGATTAATTTGTTCCTATAGTAAATTATTTGGTGTTACTAATTAATCATTTAATTGAATGAATCAATGTCTCACTAATTAAGGCAGTCACTTGTTTCATTCCTGAATGAATCACTGTGTTCGAATGAATCAGCTGACCTAATGATTCTCTGACTCACTCTTAAAGAGTCACATGTCGACACCTACTGGTGTAACTAAACTATGTAACCTGCAGAAAGAATCACTGAAAAATTGTCAGCATTAGCCAGACTGATATTGTCAGTTGATGTACTTTACATCAACTGTACATTAGTGTGTCAGTTGTGTCATTGTACATTACATTTAAATGTAGTTTTAGACATAAATTTCAAACAATACTTGGCAGGCCCCCTGGGGTCTTACTGCAGACCACCTATTTTCACAGAACCCTGGTGAACAATCCTGCTGAAACATAAATGCAATGACATTCCAAACATCTCCTTTATAGACACCAATACATAGTCTACTCTACACTGTATTCTCTCTAAACTGATTGTTCTGTGCAGTTCCAAGATTGCTTTTCCTTGGATCAGATTATGCTGCTGGGAGTAGAAGCGGTGTACTGGTTCACTTGCACAATGGTAGTGAAATGTGTTTGCTGTGCTTGAAATGAACAAATATGTACTGTGTGATGTACGAAGTCGACAGCTATGGTAATTTTCCAAACAAGCAGGCTCTGGCTAGCGCGGGGAATTGCAGTCCACAGACATTAAAAATATCATAAAAACGTGTTATTATACTAATTGAATTCTCTAAGGAATAATTACAGCTTTAAAAGTGGTCAAAGATGATCAGTGCAAGTAATGATGCTTAAATATATAATTTCTCTCTACTTTCACAAGTAGGCTATGCCAAGTCAATAAATTCTAGCCAGCCAAATTATTTAATATCTCATATTAACGGTGCCGCTGAGGTTATAAATTCCTTTTTTTCTTCTTTAGGTTTAATGGTACCCCTTTGGGTTTTACATATATGACTCAATTAAATAGTCCTTAAATGGGATAGTTCACCCAGAAATGAAAATTATTTAATCAATTACTTTCATCAGTTCATCTAATGTTACCCCAGATAGGGGTAGGGATACTTCTTATATATCCTGCAGAAGAAAGTAAATGACAACATTTTCATATTTGGGTGAACTGTTCCTTTAAAGATCAGGCAGTACATTATCTCTTTGACGAATATTTATTACCATGGTAAGAGTTACTTCGAAATATTCCAGTGCTCTGAAAAACACTCGGAACTGAGGCAATATTCAGCAAGCATAAGGACAGGAGACCATATGGCCTGCCAAATTTTGTATGGTGGACCCTGCGAAACTAGTCACTCTGCGAGAGATCAGTAGGACACACTTAGAGGACCTTTCAAAAGGAATAAAATTTAAGATAGAGCAAAGAAAATTTTACTTTTCACCACATATACAGTATATTGGTATTTATATATAAATAACACCTCCATGAACATGTCTTTAAAAAAAATAAAAAAGTGGAAAGACAATAGCAGCCAAATGAAAAACCACAAAAAAAAAAAAAAAGTGTGTGTACAGTATGCATGTGTGTGTGTGTGTGTGTGTGTGTGTGTGTGTGTTAGTTATATGGACAGTAAGTTAATTAGAGACAGAAATTACTAACTAGATTCAACTTTAACAGCAAGGTCTCTTTTAATTAACATCAGACAGTGATTTTTTTTCTGAGGATAACAGCAGCATGTTTTATAGGTTATTTCCAACTTTATGATTTCTTATGAACAAAACCATATCTATAATTGAATTTCCAAAAGTAACTTTTCCATTTTACTGCCTTTAAGGCCCTGAGCACTGAAATATTTAAAAGTTCCTTTAAGCACCAGCTACCATGATAATTCAGTGAGAGACTAATCACAAAATGAATCAATTTTGGGTTAAAAACAAATTAATCAAATCAGCATGTGCCCTTTGGCAATGCATTCAAAGCCCCTGCAAGGTCTGGATAATGTCAAGCCACATCAATTTTGAGGCTTTACAAAAATAAATAAACAAAAATACAAGTCACCTCTTTTGGTCTGAAATTTTAACGAGTTGTAGTTCAATAAAGGGGCTCAGTGTAATTCTTTACTAGTAAATCATCCTCATATTTGACAACTCACAAGAAGTGCCATTCAAACATTGCATTTATGCATTTAGCAGACACTTTTATCCAAAGCGACTTCCAGTGCATTCAGGCTATACTTCTTTTAATCAGTATGTGTGTTCCTAGGTAATTGAACCCACAACCTTTTGCGCTACTAACACAATGCTCTACCACTGAGCCACAGGAACACAATAACAATCAAACAATGTCATAACAATCAAACAATGTCATGTATAGCGGCTAAATTAAATCAATGGATGCTACACAATTATATTCAATACTGAAAATAAGAATTTCAACAGGATTTCTGAAGAACTAAAATTTACAGGATGACATAACAGACACAACTGGATCTTGACAAGTGTTTTAGAGCCTTATTTAACTCACAAAGCCTTTAACTGTATCTACTTTAGTTAAAGACAGTTGAGTTGAAAACACAGAGGCTACTTTAAAGTCTGGAACCACAGGCACTGAACAGGCATGTTCCTGTAATTTACTGCAATTACCCAGTCAACCTAAAAACACCCAAGACATCCTAGATCAGTAAGTTGTTATGCTCAGTTGCCTAGAGGTAAAAAGTTGGATTCTAATTCTTAATGTTTTTCTGATGCAAGACTTTTATTTTAAAAAGACGTGCATGAAAGCCGTTGACACTTCTGTCAGATGTAGTTTAAATAAAGAGTGCCTGATAAAAATGCACTGTCCCGATTCAGTATCTGCGGTCAGATGAGATGTTGACAGACTATGTCAGTGTCATTATTCTATCATTATTTTCGTAACTTATGAAATAAAAAGTCTCTCATCTCAGAAAAACAAAATATCCTGTCCTGCCAGATGTTACACCATGCTCGTAGCACGCACTCTTCAATAACACGCACGAATGCGGCGCCGCGCTGTATCACTTCACTAAAGCGCAGAAACTACAAGCATGCAACGCGTGAAATAAAAGTACAGTACCGATAAATCACATAACTGGTACTGCGTGTGTTAGCTGTGAAGGATTTGCATGAAGGTATGATATTCATTCTATTCAGGAGCAGTTTCCACGTTTCATTAACAGTTCATGTTAGTATTGTATATTCACCATGGTAACTCTGTTGTTTCCATAACCCAAACATACCATGTTATTTATATACTATGTGACACTTTGTGTCATTTTATATGTTTAAATGACTGTGGTGGCTCAAACCAAAGTCCCTTTAAGGCAAGTCATGTCAGTCAGCGGACATCTTTGAAACGCCTCTCAGGCATGCAAGTGCAGCTCCTATCACTTTGAATGGGGAAACATCAAATTCTCCAAAACTGTTCACTAAGCTTACGATTAAATTTTATATTTGAAATCACCAATGAAATCTGACAACAACTGTGTCATAAATGTTGTTTCTTTTGCTCAGATAGCGTTATAAAAAGCTAATTTTTCAGGCTATATCAGCCAGTGTGCATGCGAAGTCCTGGGGCCGGTTGCATAAACTGTTTAGACTAGTCATCTAATTTTTTTCTTCAAGACTTTTTTTAATTCAGTTATGAAAAGGTAGATTGTTCTTATTTGTATTGGAAAAGGAAGACTGATTACCCCTTGGCAACTGCTAGTTACTAGGTCTTAACATGGTGGCTAAGTTTATGCAACTGGCCCCTGAGCGCACATCTCAGAACGCTGACTGTTTCTATAGCAACCGGGACTTCTAACAGCAGCTGCAGCGACGTGCTTTGCGATTGGCTCTCTCTTTCAGAAGGCGGGGCTTCCTGCGATTGAGCGGCCATATTAAGTGTTGCATTTTTCAAAACTATACGAGTGACACGTCTTGGGTATTCTATAGTCTTTGCTCAAACCAACTTAATTGTATTAACAAACTACACAGAACAAAATTATAAACGCAACACTTTTGTTTTTGCCCCCATTTTTCATGAGCTGAACTCAAAGATCTAAGACTTTTTCTCAAATATTTTTCACAAATCTGTCTAAATCTGTGTTAGTGAGCACTTCTCCTTTGCCGAAATAATCCATCCACCTCACAGGTGTGGCCTATCAAGATGCTGATTAGACAGCATAATTGAAACGCCTTTGGAGACGGCTTATGGTAGAGAAATGAACATTCAATTCACGGGCAACAGCTCTGGTGGACATTGCTGCAGTCAGCATGCCAATTGCATGCTCCCTCAAAATTTGTGACATCTGTGGCATTGTGCTGCGTGATAAAACTGCACATTTTAGAGTGGCCTTTTATTGTGGCCAGCCTAAGGCACACCTGTGCAATAATCATGCTGTCTAATCAGCATCTTGATATGCTACACCTGTGAGGTGGATGGATTATCTCGGCAAAGGAGAAGAGCTCACTAACACAGATTTAGCAAGATTTGTGAACAATATTTGAGAGAAATAGGCCTTTTGTGTACATAGAAAAAGTTTTAGATCTTTGAGTTCAGTTCATGAAAAATGAGGGCAAAAACAAAAGTGTTGCGTTTATAATTTTGTTCAGTGTAGTTTGGGACTGCTATTTAATAGCCTTGCCTTATAGGCTGTTTATTCAGTATTAATCATATTCTTAACGGTCTTAACTTAATTTTTGTGAAATAAATTTGCTTTGTTTTTTAACAAATGAGATATATATATATATATATACACACACACTGTGTATGTATGTATGTATGCATGCATGTATATGAAGAGTTTGATTCCAAAACGCGATAAACGCCATTTTTGAAAAACTGAGTTTCCGCCAAAATCAGTATTGTATATGGTCAGTATTGAAAAGTCAATTTAAAATTTTACGCAAAATGCGATATCCACAGAGTTATTCTGTCATGTTTTCTCCCTTTTTTTCCAAACCGTGACAAACGCCAGTCTCCCTTTTCTGCAGAATGCAATATATCCGCTCAACCAACCACAGAGCACCATTCCACGCACTGTAAACAGTAACAACCAATCACAGCGCACTGTTCCACGCACTCTATACAGTAATGGCGGCGCTTTGAATACACCTGGCATCCTAGTTTTCCTCATCTATTTTGTACTTTGATCAACAAACAAAAAAATTAGGGCTGCACAATAAATCGCATGCGATTGCCATGCGCATCTTGTCAGTAAAGCCGGTTCTGTGAACATTAAATCTCAATCACGTGCTTTCAGATGGAGCGGCATTTAATACACAGAGCCGTAGGTCACTGCTATATTAATGGCATAAATAAACACTTACACTGACAAGCTACGCAATATTATTAAATGTTCATAATCAAATGACTCATCTGCGATTATGAACGCGATATTGCGTAGCTTGTCAGTGTAAGTGTTTTTATTTATGCCATTAATGTTTTTGTTAATACAGTGTATAGCACTAGTCAACTAAATTAAATGTAACATGGCAAAGATGAATGCACTTTTGGAAGTTGAATGTAAGGGAAATGCCATTTTGTAATTTCTGTGGTTTAATGTGATATTGTTGTTCATGTATGTTCATGATGGCTTTTTTTACAAAACGTTTTTAGGATTCAGATCGCGCTATATGTGGAGAATAATGGCAATTTATTATTTTATTTTTTAAAGTGCCGTTTATCGTTTTTTGCAAATTAACTCTTCATATATATGGTAAGTGGGTCGCGGCTTGATGACCATGGGAAAACGTGGGTCCCAAGGCCAAACCAGTAGAGAACCACTGTTCTAGAGTGTTTAGTTGTTTTTTTTATTTTCATTTTTTTATTTTGCAAAGTTTATGAAGAAATAATATAAAAGGAAAACACATACGAGTGAACCTTCACTAAGCTCTGCCCACCTTGGTTACTGTTACTCTCTCAAATAAGCTTTAAAGACATTGTCAAATTGCACAGTTATGTGAACTGATGTTCATACAGCATATTTACTGTGGTGAAGAATGAACTCTTTACTATCGTCCTTATTTTGTTTCAAATCAATACGTAAATATTTTATTTTTATAGCTTGGATCAAACGCAGGTGCGGTTACTGATGTTACGCAACATGCATTTCTTACGATTTATTTAAAGATTTGGAAAAATTATAAATTTCTGTAAAATTCCATTTAAAACTTTCTAAACTCCATGGACCTTCAAAGACTAATACAAACATGTATGATAAAATGGTGGATGGCAACAGTTGCCATGTTAGGTAACAATTTAGTGGCTTAGTGAAGGATCAATTATCACAAATTAATCTGATGGCTGGAAGGCTGCTGAAGGATCGGTCTTAAAATAAGCCCTAATGTTTATTTTATTTGGACTTTTTTTGAAAATTTTAGGCAAACTATCAAATAATGCATTTCAATATGTCATCATGCTCAGCTATTCTTTTTTGAAACAAGCCAAGATTGAAAATATCATCTCCTACAGTACCTGACATCCACTGCGTCCTCCATGACGGTCATATCTGTCTTGCACTTTGCAGAGGGGTTGATGGCCAGCTCAGCTGGAGGAATGACAAAGCTTTTGCTAAGTGGAGTTGAATGTAAGGGAAATGCCATTTTGTAATTTCTGTGGTTTAATGTGATATTGTTGTTCATGTATGTTCATGATGGCTTTTTTTACAAAACGTTTTTAGGATTCAGATCGCGCTATATGTGGAGAATAATGGCAATTTATTATTTTATTTTTTAAAGTGCCGTTTATCGTTTTTTGCAAATTAACTCTTCATATATATGGTAAGTGGGTCGCGGCTTGATGACCATGGGAAAACGTGGGTCCCAAGGCCAAACCAGTAGAGAACCACTGTTCTAGAGTGTTTAGTTGTTTTTTTTATTTTCATTTTTTTATTTTGCAAAGTTTATGAAGAAATAATATAAAAGGAAAACACATACGAGTGAACCTTCACTAAGCTCTGCCCACCTTGGTTACTGTTACTCTCTCAAATAAGCTTTAAAGACATTGTCAAATTGCACAGTTATGTGAACTGATGTTCATACAGCATATTTACTGTGGTGAAGAATGAACTCTTTACTATCGTCCTTATTTTGTTTCAAATCAATACGTAAATATTTTATTTTTATAGCTTGGATCAAACGCAGGTGCGGTTACTGATGTTACGCAACATGCATTTCTTACGATTTATTTAAAGATTTGGAAAAATTATAAATTTCTGTAAAATTCCATTTAAAACTTTCTAAACTCCATGGACCTTCAAAGACTAATACAAACATGTATGATAAAATGGTGGATGGCAACAGTTGCCATGTTAGGTAACAATTTAGTGGCTTAGTGAAGGATCAATTATCACAAATTAATCTGATGGCTGGAAGGCTGCTGAAGGATCGGTCTTAAAATAAGCCCTAATGTTTATTTTATTTGGACTTTTTTTGAAAATTTTAGGCAAACTATCAAATAATGCATTTCAATATGTCATCATGCTCAGCTATTCTTTTTTGAAACAAGCCAAGATTGAAAATATCATCTCCTACAGTACCTGACATCCACTGCGTCCTCCATGACGGTCATATCTGTCTTGCACTTTGCAGAGGGGTTGATGGCCAGCTCAGCTGGAGGAATGACAAAGCTTTTGCTAAGTGGCAGCCACATGCCTTCTCCAAGAGTGTATGTGAATCTGAAACACAGAAAGGCAAAGTGAATATTTCAAAAACCTCTCACCATGTTACCAAAAAAAACAAAACATTTTACATCATTCAGCCTGTTACAGGCTGCTGCATTGTGAGACAATACAATTGGCATTTGGATGACAGTAGTTTTACAATTCAAAAAAAGAAAGTAAAAGTTTCTCGAGGATTCATGAAATTCGGGGTAGGAATCTAACAATAGTGGTGTCCAGGGTAACAACGAACGACATATTTTCACATTTAAAAAAGACACGTTAATGTTCATATTCACTGAATGTTTTTTGACATGAAAAAAAAAATCCATACATCCTCATGAGAGACTCCCACATGCATGTAAAGACTTCTATTAATTTGGTTTATTTTATCCACCTCTGCACAGTGGAGCAAGTGTTTAACAAATAATGTGTTCTTACAAATCCATCTAAAAGGTTCAAACTGATTGTTGACAGGAAAAAAAAATAGCTGCTCTTCTCCCCTGCAAAATCAAATAGAACCACATTTTTTAGTTTGACCTTCACTCTGGAACGGTAGCGCATTTTAAAACTTGAGTCATTACCGGAATGCTTATCTGACCTTGAAATCTCCCCCCACCCCCCTGGTTTTAGTGCTGAGAGACGTCCAGGCAGATAAGATCAACTTGTGGGTGGATATCCAGAGGACTACAAAAACAAAGCAACTGAGCATTGTAAAATAATGCCCAGAACAGAAGGTCCAAAGAGTTTGTGGGAGTAATTGAAAACTGGCACATCTACAAGCTAGCTCGGTTTTACTGCACTTCAATTCACTTTGAAATCCTGAGGTTTCGACTTGGTGTCATAACACTTAATTAAACGCAGTTTTGTCCAGCATTGACTTGCATACAATGAAAAAAGTCTAAGCCATGAATATGAACAGGTATTTTTTTTTTCCTGTGAAGAATAGCCAGGATGTACTTGAATGATTCAATCACTTGCTGATTCATTCACTTTCCCCCTGTAAACTCAAATGATTTTATTCCACCCATGCATCTCAAGAAAGCAGCATGTACATGAGCTAAACAATCACCCCGGTAATTCTATTTGCATAAAATGCATTATGCAAAAAAAATACTGTCTGATTACATTATTGGAAGCACTTTTAGCTTTCCAGGATTATGCATGCGAAGATTTGATTTAAACCTACACTGTACAAATATAATGATATTTTATCATTAGTCACAATAGAATAGTGACTCATGATGAATATGTAAAAAAAAAAAAAAAAAATTATAATAATAATAAAAACACTTGTTAGACTGACAATATTCATCTAAATGTTGTCCAAACTAGGCTAACTGAGGCAAACCGCTTTAGAATTAACAATGTTGCTGATTTGTTAAGGGTTTATGAGCTCTCAGTGCGCATTGTGGCATGAATAAATTATGTGGTTACCGTTATAGGAGTATTGTTTTACTGTTTGTGGTTTATTTATGCTCCTGTTGCTGTTTATGTACACTATCATTCAAAAGTTTAGGATCAATATGATTTAACATTTCTGAAAAAAGGCATTTCTGCTCACCAAGGCTGCATTTATTTAAAATAATAATAATAAATAAATAATGCAAGTAAACATACTCAAAATACAGTAAAAAGCAATAAGGTGAAATATTTATTACTGTCTTCTATTTTAATATATTTTCAAATGTAAATTATTCCTGTGAAGGCAAAGCTGAATTTTCAGCAGTCATTCCTCCAGTCTTCAATGTCACGTGATCCATCAGAAATCATTCTAATAGGATTATTTGGTGTGCAAGAAACATTTATTTTTATCAACGTTAAAAAAGTTTCATAATTTGGTGGAAAACGATACATTTTTAGGGTTCTTTGATTAATAGAAAAATTATACATTTAAGTCTTTACAGTCACTTTTGATCAATGTTATGCTACCTTAAGTAATAATTTCTGTCGAAAAAGAATCACATACTATGCTTAACAAAAGAAACCCTGAATTAACTTCTTAAAAAAGAAAAAAAAAAAAAAGAAAAGCAGCTATAACCCTCAGATTACCCTCCTCGTGTACTAAATGGAGCTCTCCATCTGCTGCGGTTTAATACACTGCAATAAATTGCTTTTCTTGATCACAGTTAAGTCTATTAAACTTGCATCTTTTCCTATATGTTTGAATAAATAAGCCACTACCAACCGCCTAATTTATTTATTTTCCTAAAGTAGTTTCAAATGCAGGTTCTTCAATTGTAGTTGTGCTCTCACAGTATATGCATGGCTAATAATAATAGATGCTGGAAAAGACCAAATATAATCAATTTATTAACAGTCTCATTTAATTCACATTTAAAACCTCACAGACAGCAATGCACCAACACCAATATTCTTCACTAACTATATAAATAACGATACATTTCATATTTAAATATTTAAAGAGATTATACTATGCTCATCTTTAAATTAGTTACTTTTCAATAACATCTGAAATACCAACATATATTATGCATATCAAAATATATTTGCCGTTTTTCAGGAAAGATGGCACATTTTCATATGAAAAGGATCTTCTTTGCATTTTCACGTGAAAGACCATTCCTATTAACACATCTGTTACACAAGATGTGTTAAATACCTGTGAACAATTCTTACACCGATAACAAGAGGACTGTCACCACTTGTGGGGAAAAAAAAAAAAAAATGCACAGACAAATATGCATTTAATGCATACATTTTAAACTACTAGAAAATGCAAAATGCAATTGCATCTGAATTCTGACCACAATATGCTGCAATACACAGCAAGCTTGTTTTTCAAGTTGTGCTCATCAGTCCACAAGCTCATTTATGTCAATATATCATCCATCATCAGCTACCGTTTACATTAAATCAAATTAAACCTGGATCATTTCATGTGCACACAGCGTTTTTTTCCTCGTCAGATATGATGTTAATGGTAAACTGATCTGTTCAAGTAACAGTTTCTTGTCAAATCTTGGAGGCAGAAATGTCAGTGCAATCCATACTCATATGCGTTTCAGAATTCCATGACAGCTCAAATAGAAAATGTCGAACACCACAGATTTGCTGAAAACTCACCCAAGTGTTTTGCAATATGCAGATTCAAGAAAAAGGGGACGTAATGTGAAGCTTGACATCTGAATATTGTCGCCTGCTAGTGTGAAACGGCTTCAATTGAGTTTTGCAGGAAAATTACTTGTAAATGGATTACCGAACAAAACACTGAGGCAGGGATAAAACTCCCTCGTCGCAGGTGGAAGTTAAAAGTGAAAAACACATCAAAAAAAGTGAAGGTACCTTTTAAAATATCTCAGCACACTGAGTCAATAACAAACAAAGACGGAACCTCAGAACAGAATGGTAAAGAAATAACCATAATAAGCAGCTCTGTTACAAGTAGCAGAATTCAACATATTGATGTGTGTACCAAAGTTTGCACCAGATGTTTACAGACACAGTAGCTATCTTTGAATGGTTTGCCGATTGGAAAGTAAATCAGATTAGAGAGTGTTTGAAAAAAAACGGGGAAAAAAAACTCCAGATTAAAAAATACAGACTGTTAGTTGCACCATAACAACATATTTTCGGCTCTCATTCTTGTATTTTATAGTTCCAGTTTAAAAGTTTAACAAATATCAGTCACATCATTTCCGAGTCTGATATCGAAAGCTAGATATATAAATGAATAAGTGAAGCATTCAAAATTGATTATGGCCTTTCCTATTCATTCAAGGCACAAATCAATGATGTATGAGGAAAAGCTGTGTGAAATTGAAAATAAATCTTTCATTCAAGTCGTCTCAAACATTCACGTCTGTGCAGGTTTGTTTGGAAATAAAACATTTAATTGTCCCAATGAAATGTATTTGTTTGGTGGCCCAAAGCCAAGGGATATGAGATTTTACACCTTTTGGGGATATAACTCCGATTCCAATTACAAGATGCCCTCCCGTGTTGTTTTCAAATGAGAAAGAACATTGATTCATACGATTTGTAAATAAATTGCTTGTGATTTGTACAAACGAATTAGGGTTGAACAATCAAAGGACTTCGGAATGTCATGGATGAGCTCTATGAATAATTCAGAACATTAAGATTGTGCATGGCAACTGAAGGTAACCATATGTTGCTACAATTGGATAAGCATTGCTAAATATTCCAAAACGCACACCTCACAGATTGAAACATCTCCAGTGCATAAAGCAATGCACTGATTAGTCTTGAGTCTCCAGTTATAGACTAAACATTGTCTAAATCCCTGCCTTTGTACATTTATTTAAACTGTGAAAGGAGCTCTTTGAAGCTGAATAAAGAAATGTCAGCTTAGCCAAAATGACAACATAAGTGTACTCTATTTTACAAGCTACTCAGTCTAAACAGAAACCCATTACATACTTGTCAGCACCTTTTTTTAAAGCTTATTTTATGCAGTGATATAAAATAGAATGTTCCGTTTTCTCAGAAGTAACTTTTTTTTTTTTTTTGGAATTACTACTAACTGGTCCTGTTTTTACAGTATGTATACATTGTTCATCGCACTACTTAGATATCTTTTTAGTTCTCATTTTGAACTGGGTCACAAGCTAAAAAGTACAAATAAAGCGATCTTTCCTACCTAAAAATGCGATCAGATGGCTGCTCTCCCATCACCAAGTCAAAGCCACGTTGGAAAATTGTGTAGGGCCATGGGCTGCAAAACAGAAAGGGCATAAATCAAAAACAAAACACATAATTCATGCTTAAAAAAAACAAACAAAAAAAACACTGTCACACCATAGACTCTTCATTCATTGTTAAACAGCTCCAGTCTTCACTAAAGCCATGTGACCTTTAAAATTGCATGACTTTGTGATGAAAACAACCATCTTTTAAAAGGGGAGTTCCTTTTTGAACTCACATCAGACCAATTATGTTTCTAACATAAATATCACAGAAATTCCTCCAGCAGATGTTTTTGACAGCAGCATCTCCGTCAGTCAGTGCAGTATAGACGTGAGCGTGACTTCAAATGTGTGTGTATCCAAAGCTCTATGTGAACTGAGATTAATGCAGGGAGGCAGCTGTGGGGATAGGGGCTGTCACTGCAGAATAAGAGAAAAGACAAGAAGCTGATGCCTCTCTAAGTAAGCTGTTACTCACAGCAAAAGAGCAATCACAGCCTGGTTAGGCCACTTCACACCACATATCACCTACTGCGTTTTAAACATCAACATTTGTCCCACCAGCATTCATATAAGAGAACCAAAAGCAGAAGCATTCTGAGAATCCATTACACAGAAAGGTCCACAATCTTAAAAAAAAATAATAATTTTAAAAACATTTTTGGTATACAAGAGAGAAAAAAAAGAAAAGAATACCATACTGACAATTTATTACAGAGGAAGGTGAAAGAATAAATAAATAGCTTTTATATATAGAAAGTAAAAGCATTCTGAGAATTCATTACATAGGAGGAATAAAATAAAGGTGCAAAATCTAAAAATAAAATAAAATACTTATGTCTGACAGTTTAATTCACATTTACAAGGTAAACGATAACATCATTTTCATTTTTTGGGAGGAGTGAACTGTTCACTTGTATATACAGTATGTATATGAACATTTACAAGAAACAGTTTAGGAAATATCTTGGCACTTTAAAACTTTAAAAAGCATTTGGCAATGGACATTCTTTCTCCTCCACTTAAGTGTTAGTCAATTAAAAACTGTTCACACCTTCACAGCATGCCACAAAGGGAACATGCACATCCAGCGCTATTCCACTCCCCTAAGGCACTCTTCCTGATTGTTCCAATTTGATTTCTAATTATCGGATCTATCTCACCAACCGTCATCACTCCCATCTCCCTCCCAATTAAAATGCCAAGGATTTCCTCACCTCCAAGTCTTAATCAAACTGCTCCAGAGCGACAGACTCAAACCCAGATGAGCATGTGAAACTCTCCTCAGGGAGGGTCTAATTAACTTCAAACATCTTAAATACAAGTCTTTCCGGGATTAGAAACTTGTGCTCCTAACATTTAAGTGTTTTGACTATATCTAGACTGCTAAGAAGCAAAACACTCTCATTTTGTGCCATTCTCTTGTATTTGTGCTTCACTCATCTACTGTATCTGTTGACTTGAGAAGCAGCATTTTGGTTAGACACACTCACATTTTTACCTCAGAATAAAGATACCATCTGTCCAGATGCAGTTAATCTTATATTCAATCCTCTGCTAAAATATCTGAGGGCAACAACAAAAGTTGCGAAACTAAAAGTGCAGCAGAATTTCAAAATAGTTATTTTCTCTTTGATCATTTTAATAGCAGTACTTGGATATGAGGCACGCAAGTGGCGAAATACATAATTTCTGGTGTGTAGCGCAATTTAAAATGCGCAATACGTGTATCTCATTGGCATACTGAAATGTAAATCACTGTCACGCAAATCTAAAATGACCCAGAGCTTCACCGCACTAATCCCTTTTCCAATTCCAGAGGAAGAGCATCATGCAAAAAAGCTAATTAATTCAAACAACTCAATTTAATTTCCCTACAGTGCATAACACCTGGCTGGCTTTCGGCACTGAAGACATTTTTACTACAGATAAAAAGCACAGCCAACTTCAAGGTGGCAGATCCCTGATTGTATGGTATGGTACTCACCCCTGATTTGGGCCCCATTCGTTTCGAATACACAGATGCTTATGCACAGGGTCCTTCATGTAGCCATCGAAACAGAGACATTTTCCTGCAAACAGACATAAAGTACATTTAAACCATCACAGAGAATGAGCGAAAAACATTGTCACGGTTCGCTACTGTGAGGAGCACGGAGCGAGGAACGAAGAGACGTAGAGTTAAATTCAAACATTTAGACTTTAATCATATCCAGGGAACCAGGAAAACACACGTAGCAAGGGTAGACATATACATTACTAAACAAAGAACTAAGAACTGGAAACACTTTAAATACACAAGACATGACGAGAAACACCTGGAACTAATGAAAAATAAAAACATGAGAAAACACAGCTGGAAACAAATGGGAAACAATCAGGGAGCAGGAACAGGAAAACCAAATATGGGCATGGGAACACATAGGGAGCAAAACACACACAAAACACGGAACAGAGTCTGACATTACTCCCCCCTCCTCGGCCCTCGGCCCGGCCTCCACAGATGGACCCCTACTACCCCCCCCCCCCCCAACCCCTGGGGGGGTGTCTTTAGAGGGCCTCCGTGGGCCTAATTCGAGAACTGTGGCCCTCCCTGGGCTTGACTTGGGGACTGTAGCCCTTCTTGGGCTGGACGTGGGAACTGGAGCCCTCCTTGGGCTGGACGTGGGAACTGGAGCCCTCCTTGGGCTGGACGTGGGACCAGGAGCCCTCCTTGGGCTGGACGTGGGACCAGGAGCCCTCCTTGGACTGGACGTGGGGACAGGAGCCCTCACTGGGTTGGACTCGGGGACAGGAGCCCTCACTGGGCTGGACTCGGGGACTGGAGCCGACACTGGAGCGGGCTCTGGGGCTGGAGCCGACACTGGAGCGAGCTCTGGGGCTGGACGCTCTCCAGACACTGGAGGATCCCTTCTCTCTAGCTCAGTCCTGTGGTGTCTGGGAGGTCCACGGGGCGATAGCAATTGGCCCCGATCCAGAACAGAGAGTTAAGTGTGGCGTCGTCCAGTGCTGTTTTTGCACTGATTTTGCTGAACTCCAACGCATACTCCACGAAGGGGAGATCTCTGTGGGCTAGGTTGATAAAACGAGCGGCTACTTCCATGCTGCGGGGGAGAAACACACAGGAAAACAAAATACTTTCAAAACGAAAAAACAAACACGGGGAGAAGGGGCGTCGCTTACTGTTTTGGTCTGGTATTCTGTCACGGTTCGCTACTGTGAGGAGCACAGAGCGAGGAACGAGGAGACGCAGAGTCAAATTCAAACATTTAGACTTTAATCATATCCAGGGAACCAGGAAAACACACGTAGCAAGGGTAAACATATACAATACCAGATGAAGAACTAAGAAGTGGGAACACTTTAAATACACAAGACATGACGAGAAACACCTGGAACTAATGAAACATAATAACATGATGGAAAACACAGCTGGAAACAAATGGGAAACAATCAGGGAGCAGGAAAAGGAAAACCAAAGGGCATGGAAACACATGGGAAGCAAATCACACACAAAACACGGAACAGTCTGACGATTATTAGTATTATAAAATTGTGCTGAGCAGTGATTGTCATGTGTAACTGCAGGATGTCAGTTAGGATGGCACAAGATTTCTTCAAAAATACTATTATTACTACTGTAAAATCATCATAAAATACTATGGGACTTCCTTCAATCACTGTAAAAAAAACTGTTAAAAAAAGATGTGTATAGCTATGCTGCTTTTAATTCTAATATAACTTGCTAGATGGGAGTCTCACTTTTTTCAGCATCTTGCTGACTCCATGTCAATTAAAAAAGTGAAGAAAGACTTTTAAAAATGTGCCTGGAGACACTTGTGTTTTGTTCTATTATTTTGTGATCCATCTAGCTTTTTTTAAATGCAGAGAAATGGCATTTATGAAGCTTTCAGAATATTTCTCATTGTCATTTTTGTGACAACTGTGGCTAACATACTCCCTATGATAATTGAGTTTTATTTGATTATCAGTCACCGTAGCAACCAGACTTTTTCTATTCTTTTCTTTTTTTCCCCGCTTTTTTGTTTTGTTTTTGTTTTTGTTTTTGCAACTGCAATTAACACTGTCATTTTTGGTGAAGGGGGTTTAACGAAGCATATCCATATAAAGTAAATAATACAACTTATTTTCCATTTTGTTTCATTGCTAGAACATTCACAACCCCAGATACATTTTATTATTATTAAATGTAATTAATTATTATTAAATAATATTATATATTATTTATCATACTATATTACACTGTGTACAATACAATATGTGTGTGTGTATGCTAGACCTATGAAATGAAAAAGCAAAGTTCAAAGGATTTGTTTGTTTATTTTTCTTTCAAGTTATTTTTTTCTTCCAGTTCAGTTTGATATTTTCAGGATATGGGCATATGGAACATAATTGACCTTATATTACCAAAAGAAAAAAATATCTATCATGACCACTCCCTGAAGATTTTAGCATGGTAATAGATATGACAATGTTACTGCTGCAAGCAAGTACAGAAACTTGCTACTGTGCATACGGCGATGCAGTGCTGTGAGTATTTAAGACATTCTGCTGCTGCACAAATAGCATATCAAATAACCTGCAGCAGATCTGTACAGGTGGAGCTGGGGAAGGTGGGAAAGCACGCTGCAAAATGCTCAAGTGGATGCTAACCAGCCATTTAAATGTAAAGCAGCAAGCTCATTGGCTGCGTATGCAACATGAACCAATCAGCTTGTGCCAAGTCGTTTAACGCTGCGAATATCATCAGTTACATTAAGAACCTATCAGTCTGTGCCATCTAGAGTTTCATAAAAGAACTACACTCTTAAAAATAAAGGTGCTTCAAAAGGTTCTTCAAGCGATGCCATAGAAGAACCATTTTTGGTTCCACAAAGAACCATTCAGTCAAAGGATCGATAAAGAACCATCTCTTGCTTATCTTTTTATAATCTGAAGAACCTTCTTTCACCACAAAGAACCTTTTGTGAAACAGAAAGGTTCTTCAGATGTTAAAAGTTCTTTATAGAACCATTTAGACAAAAAGGTTCTTCTATGGCATCGTGAAGCACCTTTTTTTAAGAGTGTATGCATTTAGTAATTTAAAGAAACAAGTATATCATCTTCTCTTCAGATTATTAGGCAACAGATTCTTAGTAAATTCAGCAAGTAGGATGATAGTCACACATTGAACTGAGTGGTTGATAAAAACTAGTGTTTTAGGCCATTTCAAGGTCATTTAGATGCAGGAAGTCGTGTTTCCTGAACCACCAACATTTATTTTGAGTCCATTTCCACCAGTTTAACCCATTAAGGCTAATGTGTGAAGCAGCTGTGAACATGACATACTGATTTGATCCCATGAAGTCGCATGACTTCGCCTGTACTTTGCCGTTACCCCCTTTGCATTCACACCATGCCCTGATCTGAAGTCTAATCGTCTCACTGTATGACAGATATTAATTCACCTCCTTCAGGGTCAAGTGAAAATGACCTCATTGTCATGTTTACATTAATATGGTGATTCTCCAGCCGTGCAGTGCTATAAATAGGTGCGGTTGTGTGTGTGTTGAAGCATATATGCATGCACAGCAGATTCCCTGTGTCAGCCGTCTTCAGTAGTGCTCATGGCTCAGACAAGTCTAATCACTCTGAGTTCAGCTGATCAGTCTTGTCAGGCCAAACCGCGGGCATGTCGGTCATGATTTGGGTTCATGGGACTGATGAGGCTGCACCCTGAGCAGGACATGTGTGAGCAGACTGATGGGGGCACAGAGGGAAAATGGCGTTGGCAAACATGGAAACAAATGTGTTATGAGTGGGAAGAGAATATATGAAAAAGGCTAAGGAAAATATCTGTTGACATTTTGTGCAAAGCAACAGTCATCAATACGCTTGGACAATGTCAGTGATTGTGTTGACTTCTCACGTCATACACCCAGAGTTCTGTTAATGCAATATATGTGACCTTAAATTCTGCATTATGCAGACTAATATTGGATTTGCAACACTGATGCTCTGACTAACAAGAAAAAATGGATTCTTGGGCAACTGTGCAGTGTATAAGATGCAAATTGGAGAGAAAGCTATTAAATATATTTTTTAAAGACATTAAAGGGGTCATATGATGCGATTTAAAATTTTCCTTTCTCTTTGGAGTGTTACAAGCTCTTGGTGCATAAAGAAGATCTGTAAAGTTGCAAAGACTAAAATTTCAAATCCAAAGAGATATTCTTTATAAAAGTTAAGAGTCAACCACGCCTACCTAAAACGGCTCGTTCTAACGCACCCCCACATACCTACGTCGCTCTGTGGGAAGATTTGAATAAGGCCGCCCAAATCATCCATGTCACACAGAGAAAGAAGGCGTAACTTTTATTCTCGCTGTTGCTGCCGCGGCCATGTTGTGGAGACACTGTGTTTCGCTGTGAAAGCAAAACTACTTTGTTTGGCCTTCCAAAAGAGGATGATATCCGCTTCGTCATGTCTAGAGCTGATCCGTGCTGGTCGCTGAGGAAATACATCAACTTCGCGTTGTGGATCGCCGGATCGGTTTACACCGTGGTTCAGCCCGGGGTCGTCACATGTGGTTGCCACAAGACCGCCGGCCACTCCTTCGTCGAATTCGCCGGCCACGCCGTTCTCAAGCCCGCCGGCCGCCGCTCACTCTAGCCCGCCGGCTGTTTCTCACTCTAGCCCGCAGGCCTACGCTCACTCAAGCCCGCCGTGTGTGACGCTGTGAAGCGAAACTACTTTGTTTGGCCTTCCAAAAGAGGACACGACTGGAAGAGTAGACTACAATGCCGCCTGTTCTGACTCACGGACTGTAAGTAAGTTTTTTACATTTAAAGAATTTGCCACTGTTGATTCAAACGCGAGTTTTAAACAGTGTAGAGTAGCATTTGTTGTTTGTAATTTCTTTGATCACAAATGCAGACATGGTTTTATGTTTACGTGGCGCGATGCGATGCTACGCAACGTGTAAAAAGACAGTATAAGTCATTATAATCCGTAATTATGTCCACACTGGATGCAACAAATGCCTCGTTTATAATGTTTTTTTAAATGTTTTTGTCTCATCGCTCCGGGTGGGACACGGCATCACAGTATGGTAAGGGACGTAACATTTCCGTCACACGCTTGAGGTATTCGGCCAATCACAACGCACTGGATAGCTGGTCAATCACAGCACACCTCACTTTTCAGACCGATGAGCTTTGTAAAAATCGATGCGTTTCAGAAAGGCCGGGCATAGAGGAGAAACAATAATGTACAATATGTGGAAAATAATGTGTTAAACCTTGAACCACATAAACACATTTCATTACACTAAATACACCAAATAATGTTCTTTTTAGCAACATCATATGACCCCTTTAAAAGTTATTTTACAACACTAAATACAGTACATTAATTATGATAGATAAATATACAGTTGTTGTTGCTGTATTCACAGTCTACTTTTGTCTTATGAAACTTTTGCTAAATATAATAATATAAAATATTTTTCTAAAGTTTGGGGTCAGCAAGATTTTTACAGAAAAATGAATACTTTGCAAAATGTATACTTGTATTAAGCAAGGGTGCTTTAAATTAAAATTAACTGTAAAGACATTTATACAATTATTTACATTTTATTTGTTTTCGATAAATGCTGTTCTTCTGAACTTTCCATTCATTAAAAGTATCAGCTTCCACAAAAAAGATTAAGCAGTGTAACTGTTTTTAACATGAAAATAATAAGAAAACAGCATATTAAACTGGTTTCTGAAAGATCATGTGACACTGAAGTCTTAGAGTAATCGCTGCTGAAAATTTAGATTTGCCATTGTAGGAATAAATTATATTTAAAATATATTAAAACAGAAAATCATTTTAAATCATAGTATAATTTCACAGTATTCTATTTCGGTTTTAATATATAATATATAATAAACTTATCAAATGCATACAATAAACTTCCAATTACTCTTCTAAATGTATATTTGTCTTTAAAGCAAAAAAAGTGCAGTGCAGGAAAAATGTAATTTACCCTTGTCTGTCATAAACACTTAATTTGATATATTACTGATTATTAGCACATTTTGGCAAGCCAAGCATAAGGTCTAGAACTGCTCTTATTTGCATAGTTAACTGTTTTAGCTTTACCAAAGTAATTTGTAAAACTGAAATTAAACTTGGACCGTAGGCAATAATAGCATTTTTATCAATTCAAATGAGATGCAGGGAGTCTTTATGACTCTGGGTGGTAAATGACAATTTTGCCAGGAAACATGTACCCAGTGGCTCTGTGATTGAGTGATCATTGAGGATATCCAGCAGGCACTCAGCCAGTGCTGTATGCATAAGAAATACATACCATGTGAATTTAGCTCTTCACTGAATACATGCAGAAGCAGATTTTGTTTCCCCTATACTGTGAGCATAGGAGGCCTTAGAACAAAACCTATACTCTATCATTTATAGCCATTTATTGAACATTGTGGATATTTTGGGGCATTCTCTTGGGTATTGCTGCAAATGTTGCTAATTAAGAACCCAACAGGAAGTTGAAAAAAATCAAACTTTTAAGCTGATAAAATCAAAATTGTATGTGGAAGCACTCCAGTGTTCATTTATTCAGTCCTGTGGTGAGACATATACATGACTGAAAGAGATTTGCAGCATTAATAAGCATAAAATAAGTCAAAGCTTTACTTATTTGTAAGTACGCAGCATATGGGAGTCTAACAGTTGGAAACAACATGTCAAAATCGCTTAATACCTTGAAATTGCACTGCTGTGTGGCAGAAGTGTCCTGCAGTGTGACATGTTGTACTCCATCTTAACTGTTTTATAAATGATTGTAATTTTATTCAAATTAATTATTGTGCATTCCTGTTTCAAAACCTCAAATTAATTGAGAGAAAAAGTTGAAGCTAAAAATGTTGAACCTAAAAGAAATGGTCACCAGCTTTTAAAATATCTATACCTTAAAGAAATGTAAACAATTTTAACCTTAAAGAAATGTAAAAAAATGTTAACCTTAAAAAAAATAACATGCACAGTATGTCCATGTTCAACTACCCTTCTGATTTCAGCATATAAATACCAGAACTAATTGCTTGCACAACTTGGACCTGTCAATTTAACACTGACCTATTACAAGAAAAGGTGAACAAGGTGTAATATCAGATAAATGCCTATAAAGCAAATGTATTATCATTCATTTTTAGGCAAAATCAATCTCTGTTTGTGAAAAATGTATGCAATATTTAGTGGCAGATGCAGATAAAGAGCATTAAAATGTATGATGCAAACAGAAAAACTTCCCCTCGCTGTCTGCAATTATTCATCAATACTGTCATAAGTTTCATGTTTGGCATGTACTGGCATTTTTAAACCAAAAAAAAAAAACACATAACAGAAAAAAAATATAATCTCCCACACATATAAAGGCAGCTATATATTTTGATTGAGACGCCATAAAATATCTGGAAAATATGTGACCCTGGACCACAAAACCAGTCATAAGGGTCAATTTTTCAAAATTTAGATTTATACATCATCTGAAAGCTAAATATAAATAAGCTTTCCATTGATGTATGGTTTGTTAGAATAGGACAATATTTGGCCGAGATACAACTATTTGAATATTTAAATTTGAATATTTGAATCTGAGGGTGCAAAAAAATCGCCTTTAAAGTTGTCCAATTGAAGTTCTTAGCAATGCATATTACTAATCAAAAATTAAGTTTTGATATATTTACAGTAGGAAATTTACTAAATATCTTCATGGAGCATGATCTTTACTTAATATCCTAAAGATTTCTGGCATAAAAATCGATAATTTTCACCCATACAATGTATTTTAGGCTATTGCTACAAATATACCCCAGCGACTTAAGACTGGTTTTGTGCTCCAGGGTCACATATTAATTTGCATTAACTTGACAGCACATCCTATTTTTCTACTCAGTTTATTTGTTAAATTTATGTATTAAATTGATTTGTCTAGAAATACAAATACATTTTTACAAATACAGCAAATGTTGTAAAATGTCCACATAAATAAATACACAAGGTCCATGTTCAACTATTTTTCGGCATTTCAGCATGTAAAAACCAAAACTTTTTTTTTCCCAAGAACTTTGTCCAATCTAATGAATACTAACTGACCTATTATGCAAAAATGAGAACAAGGTATAACATGTTGGATTTTAGTGCCCTATACAAAATACTGCTGACTTCTCCAGTTTATTTATTGTGTGTGTGTGTGTGTGTGTGTGTGTGTGTGTGTGTAAAGAAATCACTACTATTGGATTTAGAAAAAGAGAGTGACTGTGTGGAATGACTTATTAATGAAGTTTTTAAGTCCCAAGTAATTCCTCTCTTTCCGCAACCACAGAGAGAGTCTGTAGGGGATCTATTATTCAGTCAAATTAATGAAACAAAAGTGCAAGGATCAGGTAGCCTGAGACACAGCATCGCGTGTTCTTGTTTAATAAATGTCCCCTGAAGCCTGATGGGAATGAGGGAGGTGAACAGGGCCTCCGAGAGGCCTGCTATAAGTCCGATTCTCATCTCGACTTTTACACATCCTCTGCGCCTCTGATTCACACTCTTTTTTTAAAGTGCTCACAGCTCCAGTTATTGTCGCTCCCCATCCCCGCTTTCATCAGTATCTCCCTCTCCCGTTTGATTGAGACAGTCTTATGGTTTTCCACGAATACCCTCCGCCACGTAGTCTGCCGCCCCCACACACCGAGGCTTTCATTAAGAATGCATCTTACAAAAAGCACAATGCAATTATTGAACCGTGGCAATACCAAGGCCTCAATCTTTAGATTTCATTTGTGAGGAAAGCAAGGCAAGTTCCCAACGGTCCAACTTAGATTCATTTAGGGTTGGAAGATTCACTTTTCAAAGCCCAGTGTAGCTGCTCTTTTGAATAATGGATGCAAACAGGAGGAACTTGTCAACAAATGATAACAACGTTGGACTGATTCTTGCGGCAGATGATCGGAGAAACAGCTATAAAGTGAATGTATTACCATTCATTTTGATGCACCTGGGTGTCTGTTGACTGTTTTGCCTGACTGGAACAACTATAAAACTGAATAGATCAATCTCAGCTTACAAAGTTGCAATCTTTAGTGGTAAAATGCAGATAGAGCATTAAAATTTATGATGCAAACAGAAAATGTCTGAATACTGCCTAAGATTATTATTAAACACTGTACTTGGTTTCATAGGTATGTAGTGTGTCCAGGCATTTTTGAAACAATAAAACAAAACAAAACAAAAACCAATTGGAAAACAGTATTAATTAAGCCAACCATCTCCAAATATGACAACAAGACCTTCCTATAATACAAAGGCAGCTGTTTGCTTTCAAAATGTAATTATTGACTTATATATTGTCATTGTACTAAAACCAAAAGATCTGATTAAAATAACAGGAAAAATATTTATTTTGCATTAACTTGATGGTGCATCACATTTTTCTTCCTAACAGCTTAATATTGCATGTATAAACCTGAAAAGAAACATTTAACATTTTAATTCAAATGTATTTATATAGCTTTTTTTTTTTTTTACAATAAATATTGTTCTATACAGGAAATATTGCCTTACAAAACCTCAGTGAGCAATCCAAAGATGATACAAAGATACAAAAAGTATCTGCATTGTTTTTTTTTCAAAAGCATACTGTATGCAGATGTTTTTCTTTCTTATAAAAATTATGGTCTTATGGTCAAAAAATAGCCTAATTCATCTCATTAAATTTAACACTAATATATGCAATGTGTTTAATGTGTTAAAATCAATAAACTCTCTTAACATATCTAACAAACCTTTAAACTATTTATTTTTATTTCAAACTTTCTGCAGACCCTTTAGCAACTCCTTGTGGCTCTCAGTTTTTTTATTCATATATAAAATATTTTAATATTAAATATATTCATATTAAATTTAATTAATCAGATGTTTTTCTTTCTTATAAAAATTATGGTCATCAATAGAAAAAATAGCCTAATTCATCTCATTAAATTTAACACTAATATATGCAATGTGTTTAATGTGTTAAAATCAATAAACTCTCTTAACATATCTAACAAACCTTTAAACTATTTATTTTTATTTCAAACTTTCTGCAGACCCTTTAGCAACTCCTTGTGGCTCTCAGTTTTTTTATTCATATATAAAATATTTTAATATTAAATATATTCATATTAAATTTAATTAATATTTAATATTCCTGCTCTTAATCAAGGTTTACACAATTGTAGGATTTGCAAACAAAATGACACTAACAGACAAATTACAATATGCAAAACAATAAGTCAAACTCACCTGCAATATGTACTAACTAATTATGTGCAATTCTGCCACTAGTCTGTGTTGACTTTTGTTGCACTTTTTCTTTACATGGTGATAGGAGGAAAACTGTCCACAAACTGTATTAGAGTAAGTGCATGACAATACCTTTGTATAGTGAAATGTAACCGCTAAATATATTTATGATAAAATGAAAGCGAAGAGAAAGTGAAACCGGACCATTTTGCATTCAGAAAGCACATTATAAGCAAACTGCTTAGATCTAAAATGGTCTAAGTTCATTTGGAGTCCTAACATACAAATCAACATTCCAGAATCTAATCAAGTATCATCTAGAATATTAATGCTTCCCTGGCTCAGAATATCCTAAATTTTGAACATTCCATTTGATCCGTGCTTTGCCTAATTTATGTCCCAGGCAAAGGAAAAAAGAAAAAAGTAAGAAATAATAATTCAAATCCAGGTCACTCAAGCTGTATAAGCCCAAGTCTTACATTACAAAGATTCATTGCCAAGCATTACTGTCCTCACAGCTCTCGCTCAACTAGGCTTTCATTACTTAATACTGTTCACTCAAGAGAGACACCTTCAGAGAAATCTGCAAATGAAACGACAGATGAATCAGAGCTAAGCCTCTCTCCTGTCCCTCCTGCTCTTTAAAGGAAGCTGCGTTACAACTGCAGTTCGGTGAACACATTGATTTTACACAGTGGAGGGGATGGGCACTCATTCACTTGGGTGAAGGGGTGGAATGAAAGATTATTTTATGATTAATTAGGCAAAGATGCAGACTAATCAAAAAAAAAATCCCAATGTGCAGTTTAAAGGGATAGTTCAACCAAAAATGAAACTGTGATTCTGCGGGAAGGAAGATGTTTTCGGTTTGGGGTGCTGTGTGTGTCCGTGTTGGGTGAAAGAGGGGCGGGGGGGGGGTGGGTGAAAGGGGGGCGGCGGGGTCACCTCATTTGACAACTCCACAAAGCACTACAAGTGCGTCGATATGAACACTCGTTTAAGAGGCATACACACTTGGAAATTTGACTGCATATCACATTTTTGAAATGATCGATAGAAGCTGATCAATCTCTGGGGTTGGGCTGGGTCCGCTAGGCTTACTTGTCTCCGTGCTCGTGCTGGAGCTGGTTCACTTACGTCGGTGCTCGTGCTGGGGCTGGTGTTGGATGCCTATTTTGGAAAGTTTTTGCTGGGATGGCCATTTTAAAAAATCTGAAATTCCCTTTTGCGCCATTATCTCCTTGTATTAAAGTTAATCTTGTTCGCATTCTGTACAGTTCATGTCTGATACCACGCGCCAGCGTCACGTGTTCATGAGGATTAGGCTAATCATCCCGAAAACATCACAAGTAAAATTAATCATGTTTATAAAGATAAACATGGGTTTGTTATAGCCCACTTACAATTTACATTTCAGAGATCATTACAAATACATTATTAAATGCTAAAACTGAATAAATTTAAATGAACAAACTTGCCGTTGCATTTGCAACCATGTGAAAACAGGGGGTGCTGCAGCCCCCTCAGCACCCCTACTTCCCGCGTCCCTGATCACATCTCACAGCTGATTTGTTCTCTCCTGTATCGGCAGCCAATGAGCTCACTGCTCAACATTCAAATATGTAGCTTATGTTTGTGGTAGCAGTTTGCAGCGCACTCCAGAAACCCGCCACCTTCCCCAGCTCCACCTGTATACATCATGCTCACAGCAGCATGTTGTGGATGTATTGGCAGTAGCAAGTCTCGGTACTTGCTCTGCCGCAGCAGCAGCAGCGTAGCAGATCTATTCTACCAAGATCAAATGCATTAACACTGTCATGTACATTACCATGAAAATCAATCAGATAGTTGTCATGACAGAACTGTGTTTGTTCAGTCTAAAACAACATTCGACTCCACTAACTTTCATTGTATGGACAAAAATTAAAACACTAAGACATTTTTCAAAATATCTGCTCTTGTGTTCCACTGAGGAAACAAGTTTTGAAGACATGAAGGTGACTAAATGATGATGGAATTTTCATTTTTAGATGAACTATACTTTTAGGTATGTCCCTCAGAGTGTGTGTTGCTCCTGGTGTCAGACTTTCTACATGAGCTGTGTGAAGTACAGACTCATGTCAGTGTGGTGGTGTACCTGTATCTGGGTCACACTGATGTTCACATGGGTCCAAGAGACGGCGGCCACACAGATCATTGACCCAGGTGCCACTGGCATTCTGCTGGTAGTACAGCAGCACCTGGGCAGGGTTCAGCCAATCAGATGCATCCAGCTGGCTGCCCTGGAGCAGAACGAATCTGGAGCCTGACAGAGAAGAATCAGAGAGGACATTTGTTAAAATTTACATCAAGTAAATTAGTGAACTCTATTAGTTGGTGTTCAGAATATAAACTGGAATCTACAAATGGAAGCTACAACTGGTATGCAACTGTGGTACAAAAATGTTGGGCAATTTGCTATTTTGTCATTGAGCAAAATAGAACTGTAATGGTGGGGATTTTGATGCATCACATTATTTGAAACTATTCACCAAAGATTTGTTCCTATGTCTTATAAGTGAGTCACTAGCCGGGTTTCCATCCAAAGTTGTGAATTTAACTTATGCGCAAAATTGGATTGTTGCATAAAGAATTTGCGAATAAGCACCGTTTCAAACGAGTCAAAGAAAACACAATTGTCACTTCCTGATAAACTGGCACTAAATATCACTAAGAAAAGTGAGAGAAGCTACTTAATATAATAATTTTCATGTATAATAAAATGACTTGCGCCTCTGAGCGAGCAGATGAAACACAATAAATGTGGTCATTGCTTTTGTAGGCGGATGCCTGATGTTTGGGAACGCAGTCATGTAAGAAATTTCTGTGGGCAGTTATACAGAAATACTTTGACGACACTTTGCTCGGCATTTCAGAATGACCATAACAATATTTCAGATGCTGTGCAACGAGATCACTGGTTAGTCTGGTTATGCCGTCCCATAGCGCAAATCACATGACTTTTTTGATGTGCATGGAGGAATTTATTTGGCAAATGTGTTTCCATCTCCCATTATTCGCATTAACCCTTTTTCGCACAAGACAAAAAACACCTCAATCGAGCATAAAAACTTTTTTGCGAATTTAAGGATTTTTTAAAAATTTGGTTTCCATCACTCGTTTCTCATGTGAAACCTTCAAAAAGTGCATTAAAAACATTTATTCAACTGATTCATTAACGAAAACACTCTAATTGTATGCTATACCATTTGTGTTAAATCAACAGTACTAACAGACTTAAGAAAGAGTGTTTAAGCAACATGATCATTTTTCCCCAATAACTGCTAGGCATAAAACTGTTTTGAACTTTTTAAAGCAAAGCAGAATCCTTATAGATGAAATGATATGCTTTATACACATTTTTCTATGTTTTATGGTTCATGCACAGCTGTGGATAAGATACAACAGTACAGATAAAACATCTGAACTGAAAGTGTGATGTATTCTGAATTATGCCTCTGAATATTTCAAAACCATGAACGCCACATAGAACAGAATTTATTCTGCAGAAATCAAGTTTTATCAGATCTGCCTTGACATCAGGTTTTACCCTGTAATAGTGTTAGACAGTTATAGACACATCTTAAATCAGATTTTTCCAATTCAAAAGGCGAACTGTGAATCCTTCAAGTCTCCTATTTTCAGATTTCTTCCACTTAGACATCTATGTGAATGTTAATCTACCCTAAAGCACCAGACCCAATAGAAAAGAGCTCTGCATGAAAGACAAAATGACAGATGAGCAAAGCCAGTCACAATCCATCATATCGCCCAAACTCTAGAAGTGATGGCTGAAATGCCAATGAGCTGAAAGAAAGAGAGCGAGGAAGAGCAAGAGAAGCGAGGGTAAGAGAGAGTGGCCTGTAGTCTTGGACTGCAGGTGCAACATTGAAATTCAATACAAGCTCATCCAACACAAACGCAACTTAGGTCCAAAGCACAGAGAACCCTTGGGGAAAGCGGCTAGTTGTTGTTTACAGTTGTGTACAAGTGTGTGTCTGGAAGTGTAGGTCTAGGGACTAACTAACTAAAAGTAGCACTACTAACTTAACTAAATTTTTCATATGAAAAATAATGTTGCTTTTTCCAGACACTAGCTACTTTTTTCCAACAAGTAGCAGTATAGCGTGACAAAATGCTACATCACAGTTTCTCTCTCTCTCTCTCTCTCTCTCTCTCACACACACACACACAGCCAAACAGTCTAAGGAAATAATCAATCAATAGTCTTTTCTCCCATACAAACTCCCAGTTGAATCAGTCTGTTCGGATTCAGTGATTCATGTACTGATGGTTCAATAATGATTAATTTGAGTCCCTGTGCAGTCACTTTTGAAGCAAAATTTTTATTTAAACTGCAGTTTTAGTCAACATGTTTTCATTTTTCGTTATTTCTAGTTTTATTGATTTTAACTAAAACTATGAATTATAGGGTTAAAATTTACTTTTATTCAATAGATACACTATCATTAAAATACATTCATTTTCAAAGGACATCTTTTTTTTAAAGCTTCTTAATACCGATTAACTTGACTCCACAATGGTTTAAAATATACTAAATATATTTTATTTTAACATTTTTTATTTGATACATACTGTACATTTATAATATAAAAAAAACATGAAATATCACTTCAACTTCAAAGTCAGAATTGACTTTGTGTTAAAGATCGCAATCATGTCAAGAATTAGCCAAATTAGCCAAGTGCATAATGAAATGGTGACAGGAATGTGCCACAGTGTTTTTTTGTTTTGTTATTCTAGTGGTTTAGAGAGGAATAAAATCAAATGCGCTTTTTAGTCCGGTGCCCTGTTGCACCCTAAAATCTAATATTTTGTATATATACAAATGTATTGCCTCCTTCAAATAGATTCAATGCATTTTTATAGTAACTTGTAGTGTTGCTAACTACCTTCAATCTGAAGTCAGCTTCACTGTAGCTTATCTGCTAGAATAATGAAAAGGTAGTGGACAAATGTGAGCCCATCAGCCCATGTGTGAATCCTTTTTAGTATTTGTAAATGTAAAAATATGAAAGTAGGGTTTTCATAATAACTTGTCATCACAAGCTAACATGTTAAAGCTAACAGCAACACCAAATGAAACCAAATGTTTGTCTGAAAAACGTTTATGTTAAAATTAAAAAATAAACCGTAATGTTTCATTTGACTCTTTAAAAATTCATTCACTGGTTGCCCAAGTACACAGTGTACAGTGCAACTACATGGTGTATAGCCTAGTACATGATTTGAAACACAACTAGAGACTATGCATTCCGTGTCTGATTGTTCTATGAAGCTTTCAGCACACATCTGTTTGGCTTTTCACTAGAGACAGAGCGAGAGTCGGCATGACATTTGCTTTAATACAGTAGAAGTCGACGGGGGGCCGAGGACCCCCGCTGCTCAGGGGCCGGACGGGAAGCAGAGCGGGTGATGAGATTACCGTCTGCAATGAGGTGCTCCGGAACATGGAGTATGACTCTGACGTTGAGGCTACAGGAGAGGTGAGATGTGCAGACCAGGCCGATCACACAGCTCACCACGCTGATCAAAGTCAGGGTGGTCTTGTTGATAGGACTCCGTGGGGAACCTGGGAAGAAGACAGAAAGAGAGAGAAAGCTATAAAAGAGCGATGCTACAAGACTGGAAAGTTCACATTTTTATGTGTACCTTGGGAAGGCACAAGGGAGGCAGTTAAAAAAACAGCCCACATCAGGGTTGGTGGTCCATGAAAGGAGCACTGGATCAAACCAGCCAGCCAAACTCTGGGAGCTGCGGCAGCGCTGGCATGAATTGAGCAGCGGAGAGATAACGCTTTACCTTTTGAAGCCTGCTGCTTTTATGCTAAATACTGCAAATGGCAAAATATGAAAAAGAGATGTTTTGACCACGTTTTTGTAATACAGCCAAACTGGTTTGATGTTGTGCTGCCCTGTGCATCTGTTACATGTAAAATAAAGGCACAAGACACTGCAAATGGTGTATGACTATTATACAACACACAAGATGACATAAACACACCCATTCACAATGTATGAGGACATAATACTCATGATCAGATACTATATAAAGTAGCTCATTAACATGAGTGACATTTAAAACTGCTAATAACATGTTAGGATAAACATATAGCATGCAGTAATTGGAAACAGCAATGAAATACATATGAAAGGAAATCAGATGATGATACATATATGGTGACAAAAGTCAATATACAAGTGACAACAACATATTTACACTGATTATATACAGCATATGAAAAGGAGTAACTAAGGAGTTACAAATGACATCTGTGTAGACGCTTAGCATTACAGTAATGCTGCAGCACGTTGACTACAAAAGGAAGAACCCCCTTTTTGCTATATTAAAGCATACATACTTAAGACATCATCATCTTAAGTGTGGATGTTATCTGAGAGATATTGCATAAAAAAACAGAAGATTGACATTTGAAGAAATTAAATGATCAAAGAAAACAGAAGGCATTGATTCAAACATTTGCACACATCTGCCAGAAATATATGCTTTTTATGGGAACTGTATTCATGTAAATAATGTATTGATGTATGCTATGGGAATTGGTGCTTTTGCATTTTGTTAGTTTGACATAGACACAACTTGACTTGGTCCTCACTGAGGACCACATTTTCAAGGACTAATTACAGCAAAACTATTTTAAAATAATTCATTTTTAGATAAGAATATAATCTGGCTTTTTGTCCCCTGGCCTCTGTCCTTTCTGTAAGTATTAGAAGATAGCTCAAATTGTCAAACTAAGAGATAAATGCCAGCATAGCATTAGAACATAATGTGTATGTATTTATAAATGTAACATTTAAAAGTAATATAATACTTTTATTTTAAATTATTACTTAATATATTATATTATTATAATATACACAGTGGTTTATAATAATATTTTTGCAATAAAATTAATTGGCACAGCTATTACAGATTACTTATACCTTCACGTCACTCAAATATGACAGTTCATATTAACACCTATTTTTTTCTTTAATTTAAACGTACGCAAACATGTCTATCAAAATCAACACGCCGCTCTCGCCCAGTCACAGTTCCTGCAGCGATGTAGGGGGAAAATGCGACACAAGCCATGTCTATTATTAACTTAAGTCCAATTAAAGGTGTTGTTGCTACAGCTGACTAGTAGTGTTTTTGACAAGTACAGGGTTTAAACATTTGGTAATTAGAGGGAGAAAGTATTAAAGCAAAGTGATTTTCTGTTAGTTTCCTTTCAAGTGGCAGCTCCTCAAGAGTTTAGGGAGCTTTGCATTCATTCTGTTCTCGTCAGAAAACAATGCAGCGCTCCTCAGGGGACAATGCAAGAGTTTTAGACAGATTCTAGCCATTAGTGTCTGACAGTACTGTCCAACCGGTTTGTCATACGCTGCCTTAAGTGCTTTTTACACATTTACGCCGCTTAATGTTGAATGGTGGTCTACAGATGGAGCTGCTAAGCTTAAGGTGCTTAAATACGTGTAAGCTTGCATTTAGTCATTATTTGTTTCAGAGGAGGTCCATGGAGTCCACAAAGAGGCTCTGAAGAATTCTCTAAGCAAACTCAAAAATTGTAAAAAAAAATTTACAAGCATTTATGCTTTCCTGTAAATTGTTTTAACACAGTTTTCAACTGCAATGTCAAATCAATGGCAAATCTCACACGTAACGAACGACATGCCTCGTTCAGTGAGGTAGTTGTAAGGCAAGCCGCTTCACAACTACTGCTTTATTCGGTTTCCGAACAAAGTGTGACAAACACCAAATGGCCACAGTCAGGCGGTGTAGGTTGAAATCATGCGATGGTGTGGAAGTCCTCCTTACCCCCGGAGCCCCACGCGGTGTTGACGTTACCGTTTCTCATACCTCGACTGCGACGGCGGCTGCGGTTTGGGTCAGTGTAGAAGGTCAGCTGCGGCTCACTGTCCGCCTCCGTCCCAGAGTCTCCGTCCGGGTTCAGGAAAGTTGAACCCGCTGTAGAATTCACACAAAAAAATCATCCATCAACTAATTCATCAAAAAAAAAAATGTAGTCGAGTTTTGAGACAAACTGTTATGTCCCAGTGAGTGCTGGGCCTGTGTTTTTTCTTGTTTTGTTTTTGGTTTACAGGTATACTGGTTATTGTGGGTGTCTTCTCACCTGAGGCTTATTATGCGGAGCTATAAAAACTGCAGCACTGATGTGGACGGGGGCACGATGTTTGCATACAGTTCAGACCTTGAGCTTACAGTCCACTGTCATGCACGCTTACATCACTGACTTGCATTAATACTGACTACTGACTGTTGGAACTCCTTTGTTAATTACGCTTTTGTTAAATAAACTACTGTTCTTTGCTACTTGCTCGTCCGTGTTGGCTCTCATTCATGTTGCAAGTTGGAGCCGGTTGTAACATACATGCAGAATAACCTTCAAGTTATTCTGCGTGTAAAATAACCTGAAGCAATTTAGATAAAAAGTATGCTGGTCTTAATAACGAAAAACATCAACATTAATTATTGACTGACTATCCAATTACAGTAAATGTTAGATTATTTCAAAGTCAGTTTAGAAAGAAAATAATGATTTTACCGAAGACATACAAGATCATTTCCAAACACAATGTTATTCTGAGGTTTTGAAATTAAACAAATATGACAGCATGACAATAGGATGATTTTTTGTCTAATTGCCAATCCCTTTGTTTACTTATCTAGCAGTATTGATTAATACAGCAAGTAATTATAAAGACTGCAAACCACAAACAACAGATTCATTAGAAATATCAAATTGGAAAGCCATGTGATTCTGTTAATGAGGGAAAATCTAACAGATAATGCAGCAAAACCACAGCAAAAACATTTGCTATTTAAGTTACAATTGCTAAGGCCCTTTACACTACTGTTCAAAAATGTCAATTTGGGGAAAGTCTTTTTTTTTTTTTAAGAAGTCACTTATGCTCACCAAGATTTTTATATATATATATTTTTTTTTCTTAAAAATACACTTAAAAATCCTTGCTAAATAGAAGCATTACTTTCTTGAGAACAAAAAAATAATAATAATAAACCCCAAACTTTTCAACAATAGTGCATGTAAAGAAATCATGTTAGATATCAATCAAAATGTGTTTATTATTGTATATTGTATTGTATATTAGTGCTGGGCAATGATTAATCGCGATTAATCACATCCAAAATAAACGTTTTTGTTTATATAATATATATGTGTGGTACTGTGTATATGTATTATGTATATATAAAGACACACATACAGTATACATTTTGAAAATATTTACATGTATTCACATTTATATTATATATAAATATATTTAAAATATAAACATAACATATTTTTCTTAAATATATACATGCATGTGTGTGTATTTATATATACATAATAAATATACACGGTACACATACATATATTATGTAAACAAAACCTTTTATTTTGGATGTGATTAATCGCGATTAATCATTTGACAGCCCTAATTGTATTGTTATTAATATCTTTAAAAGAACATCTTTAAAAAGACTAATCCTTGTCATAACGCTAACCCTAAAATGTATATTTATATATATTTTTTATATAATACATTTGATCTATTTATTTAGTAGTATATTTACATTCAAATAATTTATATTATATTTAAATATATTTAATATATAAACAACATATATTTCTTAAATATATTCATGCATGTGTGTGTATTTATATATACATAATAAATATACACAGTACACACACACATATTATGTACACACAAACTTTTTTTGGGGTGTGATTAATCGTTGTCTAGTATTAGTTTATATACAAAAACATGAATGAAATGATGCAACGAATGACATACAATGATAATTCAAAATACAACAGTTGAAAATAAATATAATAGTGTTTTGACACAAAGCACTTATACTATAATAAAGTCTACAAAGCATTAAAATAAATGATATATAAAACCCATTAGAGACTGTATAATTGCAAACATACATCAAACACAGCACACACCAAAGTGACATTCAGAGAATAAGCCAGAAGTAATACAGTAATCGCCGTTCTGTGAAATGCGCTTCTCCTCTCAGAAGAGTATTGGGTAAATATAAGTAATGAACAGGAGGTTAGGAGTGTGACTGAGATAAGAGATGCACGCTTCCTTGGGCTCTTTTTTCGCCGTGCACAAAAGACACAATTTACCCGTCAGAGCTAGACAAACGCTTTCATTATGCAGCGAGTGAGGAAGAGATGCATAAGTGTACTGACCCGTGGATTAGACCGACTTGCGATGATGAGAAATAATGTTTGAGTTACTCCGTATTCACACAACAGTGTGGGCTATTCATTAAAAACATCTTCTCTGGTGCAGAGGAGAATCAAACAATTATCATTTATAGATGAGCCATCTGTACGGAATGAACTGAACGATGCTTATGACAATTATGACAATATCATTTCATACCGCCATAAAACAACACATGAAATATTCAAAGCTGTGATGCAAACAAGACACAGGCGGGTCACGAGAACAGCAGGAGTTGTTTGGCCCTACAGTGAAATCACAAGTCTTAAAAGAGCACAACTCTGAAAGTAGGCATTTTATTTTAGCACATCACCACATTACAGTGATATTGAATGACAAATCAAATGATTCATAAATGAAAGTGTAAAGATGGATGAAAAATACATAAACAATGTGAAAAGCCAGTTGTCCTCAATATGTCTTCTAAAAACATCTACGCTGTCAAAATGATTTTACAGTAAATATTTTGGGAAGAATTCACTAAGAATTACAAATTTCGATGTTCATTTGTATGTGCTGTCTGCACTGTTGATGAAAATAAGGTGAAATAATGCTACAATAATGCTATGAAATATATATATATATATATATATATACATACATACATACATACATACATACATATATATATATATATATATATACATATATTTCATAGCATTATTATAACATTTCACCTTATTTTCATCAACAGTGCAGACAGCACATACAAACGTAAAAATACGTTACGTCAGTCGTGTCTGATGAATTGGGATCTCGCCCGAGAGCCCAATCACCTTTGAGTGTTAACTAAACAAGCCAATGACAGTTCGCCACTCGCACCCTGCCCCGCAGCGCGGGTATAAAAGGTGAGCGCGTGCAAACGCACATCAGTTTTTCGCTGAGGAGCCGAGACTACGTGCCCCGGCCGTACAGCGGTGGTACAGCAACTGTGGCGACGGAACGTAACGTCTCCGTTCCCTCCTTCAGGGAATGAGGGTTACACAAGTAACCGAAATGTTCCCTTTCAGTCAGTCACGTTCGACGTTACGTCAGTCTTGACTGACGAATTGGGATCCGTATGGAAAATGCCACTATTGCCAACCCGGAGTCCAGGAAGCGATGCTTGTCGGCCTCCCTCATATACGCCAAGGTCAGCCATAGGTGGCGCTCCTGGACCACCAATGTGGACATCGTCTGACCCAGGGCCCGCGCCGTGACTTTCGTTGCCCTAAGCGCGAGGTCCGTCGCCGTGCGCAGTTCCTGCAGCACACCTGGGTCAGCACCACCCTCGTGCAACTGCTTCAACGCCTTGGCCTGGTGGACTTGCAGGAGGGCCATGGTGTGCAGGGCGGAAGCGGCCTGTCCAGCAGCACTGTAAGCCTTAGCCGTCAGAGCGGACGAGAACTTACAGGCCCTGGACGGAAGGCGTGGACTACCTCTCCAGGGGGCAGCGCTTTGCGGGCAGAGCTGCATGGCAATAGCGCGCTCGACTGGGGGATGTCCACATACACTTGGGCCGCCCCACCATCGAGGGTAGTGAGGACGGAGGAGGCACCAAGTCTGTTTCGGGCAGAAAAAGGTGCCTTCCAAGACTTAGTAACCTCCTCATGCACTTCCGGGAAGAATGGAACCGGAGGCGGCTGCCGGCGCCCGGCCTGCGCCCCCAGGAACCAATCATCCAGCCTCAAGC
>NW_015506721.1:143284-157150 GCF_001515645.1 Sinocyclocheilus grahami
ACATCCTGTCATCCGCCTGTGCCGCACAAGATGCTGGACCCCGCCCTGTCCGAGGATCCAGCACACTCGTCTGGGAACACCAGGTGGTGCGACATTCTAGAGGAATGAGAGGCCATAGGTGGAGACGTACTCGACGGGGAAGCTCTTACCGTGATCCTCAGATCTCCCTGACCATGAACCGAAGTAGTCCTCTGAGAACCGGAGGAGCTAGAGCGGGGCATGGCAAGGGGGATACCCCCCCATTTAATGAGGATGGTCATGTTCCCGCACCGCACTGAGAACATGACTCATCCATGAGCGCTGCTTCAGCGTGCTGCAAGCCCAGGCACGAGACACAGCGATCATGACCATCAGATGAAGCCAGGAAGCGACCACATCCAGAAACGCACGAGTGGGAAGCCAGCTTTTAGAAATTGCTCTTTTTTGAGGAAATACTCTTTTAGAGAGCGCTGAAGCGCCCAGGGGAGGTTGCGGCGAGACCGCAGAATGGCAGCTGCAGCTCGCTGAGGTTTCAGCAGCCTGGATGGCAACCCCCGCTGACACGCCATAACACCAACGCCAGCTGTTTCCAAACACTCGCGGAGATTCATCTTGTAGAAGGCTCGGCTCCGAAGCAAAAAGCTGATGTGCGGAAACACGCACGCCAACTGTCATTGGCTTGTTTAGTTAACACTCAAAGGTGATTGGGCTCTCGGGCGAGATCCCAATTCGTCAGTCACGACTGACGTAACGTCGAACGTGACTGAGTGAAAGGGAACTGTTACAATGATCAAAATAAGAGACACTAAAATGTGACACTAATGACAATAATGTTTGCACACTAAGAACACACTGGTGGTCTCTTATGCTCACCAAGTCTGCATTTATTGATAAAAAAATTACAGTAAAAACAACAATATTGTTAAATATTATTACAGTCTAAAATAAATGTTTTATATTTTAATATATTTTAAATTGTAAATTTGTAATTTATTCCTATGATGGCAAAGAAGAATTTTCAGCAGCCATTACTCCAGTCGTCAGTGTCACGTGATCCTTCATAAATCATTCTAATATGCTGATTTACTGCTATGGTAATATTATTAATATATATTAATGTTGAAATTAATGTATTAATGTTGTCTTAATGTTGAAAACAGGTGTAATACCTTTTTGAAAGATTCTTCGATTAATATAAAGTTCAAAAGAACCACATTTACTTGAAATAGAAATCTTTTGAAACATTATAAATCTCTTTACTGTCACTTTTGACCAATTTAATGTTTCCTTGCTAAATAAAAATATCTCTTATCAATTTCTTTATCAATTTCCCCCAAAACTTTTAAAAAGTAGAGGTTCATTGATTCCACAAAAAATCTAAAGCAGCACAACTGTTTTCAATCTTCATTATTCCAAAATTTGACCACCAGTGTACATATATTTATATTTCAATGCATTTAGTGCCAGGTTAAACCGAATGCCGGATTAATAGACTCCAGGTTTTTGTACTTAAACACCATGCAACAATTTAGTGAATTCGACCCTTTTGTTTCAAAATGTCTTAAGAGCACACCAGTAAAAATGTCTTGATTATAGGCCTATAATGAAAATCTAACAAAAAGCTGATGAAACACCTGACATTTAATTCTTCAAACGCTAACAACCATTTCAAAATGACACACGCCGGCACGCCAATGTCTCTTTTTGTCTTCGTAACAAATGAGAACAAAAGAAGCACCTTCAAAGGAATTAGCCATAAACCTCACAGAGCAGGTGAAGATTGTGCGCTAGCCTCCGCAATTAGGTAGGGGCCAAAGGTGCAAAGCTCCGTGGAGGGGAATAAAAGATGAGCTCGTTTAAATATTCAACACGGAGTGCCAACAGCTTCTCGGCATGCAGTGCAGGTGCACACGCCTCCTGCAACAAAAAAGTTATTTTGTACCACTATTCAGGGTGGTAGAACTCAATCATTTGCAAGGTCTTGGAATCTCAGTGTCACCAGAATGATCTCGAAACAAGGAAAGGTGAAGCACGAACACCTACGCCGATATCACTGACCTAGAGATAGCAGAAAAACGGCAAATGCCGTGAGCAACAGTTTTAATTTGTCTAATGAAAAATGAGGGGTATAAATAGATGAGGTGAGAGAGGCAGGTGTGACTGAAGAAAAAAAAAAGAAGAAAAAGAACTTGAGAGGATCTGTGCGCTCACACACTTTCTCCTGCGGCGACGTGAATGGCTGTCTAAACATAGCCTTTAGCAGCTTTCGTGTTCGCAGATTGTTATGAGAGCTCGCTCATGAATAGTGATACAAGGTCCGTTAGAGAAAAAACAGGTAAAAGGAACCTTTTTAAAGGGAACAGTCATTTTGTCGTAAACCATGCAAAAAAAAATAAAAAATAAAACAAACAGGGCAATATCAGTATGAATATGAAAAGCTATGGAAATCTGGAGTTGCTATTTTAGATTTGTCAGAAAGCTTTCAGAGGCCAGTAACCCAAAAACAGGCTCAAATCCTCAGAGACAAACTCATGCATGGTGCAATCAGTGGATTGGCACTACACAATCCGCCTACATAAATAATGATTAAAACAGTTGAGATGTTTAAATAATGTTTTAAGTTTATTTCCTCATAATAATCTGTACACTCACAATTCTATGGCATTGTTAAAAGAAATCAGCAGTTTCCAGGTATCAATAACTATTACTTAAAGAGCATCTACAGTGGGGCAAAAAAGTATTTAGTCAGCCACCAATTGTGCAAGTTCTCCCACTTAAAAAGATGAGAGAGGCCTGTAATTTTCATCATAGGTATACCTCAACAATGAGAGACAAATTGAGAAAAAAAATCCAGAAAATCATATTGTAGGATTTTTAAAGAATTAATTGGTAAATTCCTCGGTAAAATAAGTATTTGGTCACCTACAAACAAGCAAGATTTCTGGCTCTCACAGACCTGTAACTTCTTCTTTAAGAGGCTCCTCTGTCCTCCACTCGTTACCTGTATTAATGGCATCTGTTTGAACTCGTTATCAGTATAAAAGACACCCGTCCACAACCTCAAACAGTCACACTCCAAACTCCACCATGGCCAAGACCAAAATTGTAGACCTCCACCAGGCTGGGAAGACTGAATCTGCAATAGATAAGCAGCTTGGTGTGAAGAAATCAACTGTGGGAGCAATTATTAGAAAATGGAAGACATACAAGACCACTCGAAGCGAAAAGCTGATGTGCGAAACACACACGCCAACTGTCATTGGCTTGTTTAGTTTACACTCGAAGGTGATTGGGCTCTCGGGCGAGATCCCAATTCGTCAGTCACTGACGTAACGTAGAACGTGACTGACTGAATGGGAACTTGCACAATTGGTGGCTGACTAAATACTTTTTTTCCCCACTATATATACAGACGTAGGCAGTATTTTTTTGTGTTGTGTTGACAGATATGCCATTCTTGATTTTTGAAGAAATTAATACTTTTACTCAGCAAGAATGCATTAAATTGCTAAACAGTGAGAACAGACATATTTATAATAGTACTCAAATGTTGTTCTTTTGAATTTTCTATTCATCAAAGAATACTGAAACAAAATGCATCACAGTTTCCACAATTATATACAAAATAGAAATATATAAAGAAATTAGCACCAAATCAGCATGTTAGAATGATTTCTAAAGACCGGAGTAATGGCTGCTGAAAATTAAGCTTTGCCATCACAGGAATAAATTACATTTTAAAATATACCTAAATAGAAAATGCAATTGTTTTAAATTGCAATAATATTTCACAATATTTCAGTATTTTTGCAGCCTGGGTGAGCATAAAATGTACTGCTCCAGTTTATTATGTAGGCTGTGAAATTGTACTATAATGAGGGAGAAACATCTGAAATAACATGAGTAACATTCAACTGATCATGTGATCTCAGCATGGCAACCCACTCTAAGACTAACAGCTTTTATTAGACAGGACTAAAGTCTTCATGGGAGTGCACATTTAAAAAAAAATAATTATTATATTAATTTCTGTAAAGCTTTTTAATGAGGTAAGAATTCCTGAGTGCACCTTTACATTTTTACATTCATATGCAGTGAATGCACAATCCAAGTGCATTGGGTATTTAAAAAGGCTGGTCTGAAGGTCAGAGAGCTGGCAGCAGGTACATCTGCTGGACGGAGGTAATGAAACATCAAAGCATGAGCAGAGAGTCAAATATTTGCCCAGCTAGGAAATCAGAATCTTACTCAAGGTAAACTCTTCAGTGGACATCAGCTAATTGTGCTCAAAGTAAATCTAGGAGAAAGGAACTTGTATTTCACAGTAGATATCTATAGACATGTTTCCCTAAAATTCACCACCACCATCCCATATCAAAAGCACATCAAAAAAGCATATGAATACCTCATCAAATCAAAGTTTTTGGTGATCTGATCAGCCAAGCATACAGCTAGAGGAAGAAAAGTTCAAACAAGAAATGGGATAGCAAAGAGAGCGGAAGACAAATATTTGTGTGTGGTTATGATTACAGAGATAGACAGTGGTTGGAATGAGATCTGTGTGGATTGAATGGGATATTCAGTGAGGGTGTAATGGCTCGCATTTCTCATGGTTCGGTCTGTATTGCGGTTCTGTGGTCATGGTTTCTGTACTGTTTGATTGATGGCAATAAAAGGACATCATATTTTTACCAGCAGTACATCCTATTTGTGATCAAATTTTCAAAAGGTACAGCCAACTCTGCAACCCAGCAATTGTGTAAAGGCTGGAAAAAACAATATATACACAAACGATTGATTGATTGATTGATTGATCTACCATTCAAAAGCTTTTTTAAAGAATTTTATACTTTTGTGCAGCAAGGATGCATTATTGCAATAAAAAGTGACAAGAGACATTTCTAATGTTACAAAAAATATCTATTTCAAATAAATGCTGTTTTTTAAGCTTTCTATTCATCAAAGATTCCTGACGAAATATAACAGCAGAACTGTTTAACTTTAATAAGAAATTTCTTAAGCACCAAATCTACATCTTAAAATGATTTTTCATGGATCATGTGACAATGAAGACTGGAGTAATGGCTGCTGAAAATTCAGCTTTGCCTTCATAGGAATTATTTATGTTTCAAATTAAATAAATAAAATAGAAAACTTTTATATTATATTATATTATATTATATTATATTATATTATATTATATTATATTATATTAATTTAGGACTGTCAAAATTAATGTGGTAATAAAGCATTAACGCAAATTCATTTTAACAGCACTAATTTTATTAACGAGTGATTAACACAGCGCGCATTTTCCATTTGACCCGTGGCCTAGTCCGTAATTTTTCATGGATCATGTGACAATGAAGACTGGAGTAATGGCTGCTGAAAATTCAGCTTTGCCTTCATAGGAATTATTTATGTTTCAAATTAAATAAATAAAATAGAAAACTTTTATATTATATTATATTATATTATATTATATTATATTATATTATATTAATTTAGGACTGTCAAAATTAATGTGGTAATAAAGCATTAACGCAAATTCATTTTAACAGCACTAATTTTATTAACGAGTGATTAACACAGCGCGCATTTTCCATTTGACCCGTGGCCTAGTCCGTAGTTGGAGAAATGGAGATAGATTTAACAACTTTTCATACCCCTGTTTTTTTGTATTTGATTTCATCAGACGATGGCTGATTATAAATCAGGATTTTTGTGCAGCTTAACGTCATGGAAGGGAGAGCTGGTTATAGTCTTAAAGGGCCATGTTTCAGTAACTATTTGATATTCATTCTGTTATCTGACAACAGAAACAGTAAAATATATCAATGAAAACAGTTTTAATGAGAATTTAGCTGCATCAAAGTATGTGGGCACAGAGAGGCAAACAAATGTAATAATAAATGTACATTTTGCATGTTCAGAAGAAGTGAGGTGCTCTGTCATGTGAAAATGTAAACAGGCGTGTGTAAATTGCTCAGTGCAAAGAAAGAGAAGTAGGCCTAACGGGAACCTGGTATTTCTATGTTCTTTTTTTTTCATGTGTCTAATAGACATGAACAAGTTCTTTGAAATATGTCTAGTCTTCATGCTCTATGTTAATTATGGTTTCACTAATAATAAACATACATTTGCATAAAGCATCCATATGTGTCCATGCACATGTTGATTAGAGTATTAAAAACTTGAAAAGTATTCATTTAAGGTACATTTAGAACAGATAAAAATGTGCGATTAAGTTGCAATTAATCATGAGTTAACGCATGACCATCGTGTGATTAATCGCGATTAAATATTGTAATCGATTGACAGTCCTAATTATATTATATTATATTTCATAATACCACTTTATTTTTAAATACTGTATTTTGTTTGTTTTTATTGTATATTTAAAAATGAATGCAGCCTTGGTGAGCATAGGAGACTTCTTTCAAAAACATAAAAAAAACATACATACACTTTTAAATGGCAGTGTAATTGCATTAAAATAGCTGCAATTATGGGCCATATTTTCTAACCAGTGCAAATTAGCGCAGGAGCACAATTCCAAAACAGCACCAATGGGCTGGAAATTTTTGCAGGAGATTTACTGAAAATGAGCAAATTAAAAAACACAGAGCAACATCTCGCAAATAAGCAGAACCGATGCTCAGGTGCAGGTGATCTACTTACGACACAGGCACAAAATAGTTTAAGACATTTAAGGCTTTTTTTGGGCGTTAAATAATGGCGCAAACACCAGTAAATTGACGAGCGCAAATGTTAGTAAATCGTGTTGCTTGATTCATTTCAATACTCTCCTCCCATAAATGTTGCGCCTGAAATGGAATCTCCTACAAATGCATATTCAATAAAGTCAGGTGCAAAAATAACTGACAGTACTATTTTAACGCCAAAAGATGGTTTGCACTGGTGCAAACTGTTAGTAAATCTGGCCCTATGTGTAGTATAAGTGACTTTAAAAGGATATAGGCTAAGCTAGCAGGCTAATCAGCTAGCATTATGCTAAGTTAGAACACAAAACTTAAAGACATGGCATGAACAAAACGCATACTGAACCGTGGATGGCGAACTGTACGGTTGCAGGAACCATTTCACCCCAATACCCAGACTCACCGTGTGTTTTGCTGGTTAGACGCTTGCGCTGGTTGGTGGAGGTGTTGTGTGGGAGGAGTGTGTTTTGCTGGTGGTTACTGTCGACAGGACTGGTAGCTATGATGTTGTCCTTGTACTTGCTCATTAGGGACAGTTTTGTGCTATCGTTCCCTGATGGAAAAAGGTTACAATTAGGAATGAAGAGAGGCAGACAGATGAGCGGCAAATAACAGTCCACCAAGGGCATGTGGAGACACTTTATGTAAACGCTTGTCATTCAGAAGGACGAGACTAAGTGGTCTATGTGAAGTATATTCAGAGTTATGTTACAATGAAGCAACTGAGAGCCTTCACAGCCCAGCGATTCAGGATATGACATTCCGTCATTCACCATTACGTAATATCGCCATCCCCTGAAGTTAGTCTGCCCCTTCATAATGAGTAAATTGCACAACAAAGACAACTGGCACTGCAGGGTTTTTATTGTATTAGGCAAATTACTGTGACAGCATGAAACCGCTCCTCTCCTGCAAAGCTTTTTAGGGGTATTTATAATGGCTACTCTTCAAGGCAAACATCAACATCATTTCACATCTGATAAGGGGCGGCCATTCCAAATTCTTGTGTCCAATAGACATGGCCAATCTGACACAGACTCAGGTCTGGTCATGTGACTCGTATCTAATCTTGACTATAGCAGAGCTGAAATGGGTGCCATGGGTGCCATGAACCCATGGCCAAATAAGCAGTTTTGCTTAGCAGAAGTATATAGCGTTATTACTTTGATATTATTTGGGGAAAATAGCCTTAGCTAGCTAATAAATAAATATGTCATGTTGATTTCCTCTTTGCAGTTGTTTTGATATAGGCTTTATCCAATTTCTGGAGCTTGTACTTAACCCAGGCTTTCTCACTCGCAGCTGCATATCGAAAAGGCGAGCTCTGCTGCTGACTCTTGAGCTCTCAAGGTGAAATAAATATTTTCAGGGCCAGCAATGTGCAAATGATGTGCTTAGCCCATGCAACTTAAATCTCACAGGTTCCTGGATGCAAAAATAGATTTAGTGTCACAGTGTACATATGCATAAACAAAAATAATGTCTGTTGGTTTATGCATATGTGCATGATACATGAAAAAAAAATCTATTTCTAAAGTGTTTTTTTTTTTTTCAAATGTAGAAAGAGCTTAATGCTTAATGCTGTGATCATGTGCATTCACCTATGCCTGGTAGTTTACATTTACATGTTTGAAAATTATTAACAGTTGAAAACATTAGAAATTTAGAAAAGAAAGGCAATGACTTTGCACGCAGTGTTTTTACACAAAGGCACCTCATGAAACTGATTGCGGACAGGCTTCTGAGGCAGTGTAATGGTTTAATGATTTTCAACAAAATAGAACGAGTTTTGGTGATAACTAAACAAATATTTAATTACTATAATGCTAATTTCTCGCTAGAAATAACATCAAAAGTGCAAAAGTACAAACTGACCACCAAATGCAACTTTCAGACGGCATCTTTATTTTTTAGCTCAACCGGCATGGAATGGAACGCACAGGATTGTGGGATATCAAAGGCAGCGAAGGATACATCTATGCTGCCTTCAAAATTCGATCAGAAGAAGGTACCTCCGGAGACAGGAAGTAAATTCTGATCCAGAATTTGGATTCGGACGTGCCTTGCTGCCTTCCTGCCTTGGAATGCTGCCTCCGAAGGCAGCATTTTAGAGCTTTTGGATGCAGCCTTTGCCACTAGGTGCCGCTATTGGAGTGGTAAAAATAGCTGTTTCCCCGGTAACGGCTGTACACAAAGCAGCACTGTGCTCACAAACGCTGCTTTATCAGGCATTACAGGCATGATGAAATGAGATGTCATGCAAAGGAGGGGTTTGGAAAAATGAATCGTTGAGCGAATCGTTTGGGAGTCGTTGAGCAAATAAGGTAAAAATAAATGCATATTACAAGTCAATGAAAGTGCTTTTTTGAACTTGCATGCATGTCAACCTGTTGTTGGGGACACCCAAAACCAAATTATGAACCTTTCATAACCCATAATAGAGACACTTTAAAATAGTTAACTACTTATTACATTTTAAATAGGGTAACTTGTAATCTGTAACATTACTTTTCCAAAGTAACCTTCTCAACATTGTTTATATATCTCTGAAATTAGTCACTAAATCAAAACACTGAATTAGGAGTGTGAATTCATTTAGTGAATGATTAAAGCATGCTATTACAGGTTATTATTAAGGTTACTGTCTGAGGTTTTATTGGCAATTTCATAGCCCAAATATTGTTGGGCATGTTAAAAGGGTAGGTCACTCAAAAGTTAAAATTATATAATTTACTCCCTCTCGTGTAATTCCAATGTACGACTTTCTTACTTCCATGCAACACAAAAGGAGGCACTGTTAAAGTCATAGCTGGTTGCTAGTTTACATTCATCTACGATCAATGGGCAATGAAGCATTCAAGCTTTAAAAAGGATCTAAAAGCACCATAAGAAATTAAGAATTATTATGAAAGTGGTATAGTGATATATACCACTATACCACTATAGTGGTATAGTGGTATAGTGTGATATATTCCACATTTTCTGAAGCCACAGTTTTTGGTGAGAAAAAGCTTGAAATATAATTCATGATGATATAATTGAAAATCGTGACATTCACCCTCTCTTTGGCACGTCCATGAGATATTTTCAATAAATTGGTTGATCTGGTTCACAAAGCCATGAATACTCATGTGAAAGGTTTGTTTTGATTTGCAATGATTTGTTAACCTTTTAACCTGCTCCCCCTATTTTGGGACACACAGCTGAAAATGACCTACCTAACTTAAAATGTTATACCACGATCAAGGCACAGAAACGTAGTAAGGACATCGTTAAAATTGTCCATGCGACATCAGTGGTTCAACCATAATTTTATGAAGCTATGAGAATACTTTTTGTGCACAAAGAAAACAAAAATAATGACTTTATTCAACGATTTTTTTCTCTTCCAGGACAGTCCTCTGCCATTATCGATGCATGCGCTTCACCTTGTTTACAAGCAGAGGAAAGCAATGCGCATATAGTGTCGATAATGGCGGAGGACTGTCATTTTAATGACGTCCTTATTACGTTTATGTGTTTTGATCGTGGTGGGACTCTTGCTGTCTATGCAGGGTCAGAAAGCTCTCGGAGTTCATCAAAAATATCTTCATTTGTGTTCTGAAGATGAACAAAAGTCTTAGGGGTTTGGATCAACATGAGGGTGAGTAATTGAACAACTGTTTTCATCATTAATTTTAATGTTTCTTGAGCAATCAGTAAATCAGCATATTAGAATGACTTCTGAAGGATATGTGACTTTAATGACTAGAGTAATAACTGCTGAAACATCTGCTTTGCAATCACAGGAATAAAGTACATTTTAAAAGTATTATTATTTTAACTATATTAAAATAGAAACATGTATTTTAAATCGGAATAACACACTGTATCATTCACTGTATGTATTCACTGTATTTTTGATTAAATACATGCAGCTTTGGTGAGCATAAATAGATTTCCTACCAACCAACCCCAAACTTTTGGATGTTAGTGTGCAGCATATGAAGAAACGGTTATTGAAGATTTAGAAGACTTGACTTTATTTAATAGGATAAATCAAAATCCACTACTTAAAAGCTCAATTCACTGAAACTGCATTGAAAAAAACTTCCAGTGCATGTTCACATTTGAAATGACATTAGGGTGAGTAAATTATTTTTTCTTTTTTTTTAATGAACAATCCCTTTAACTTAGACTCAAAGATTTTTACTCATGCAGTGCAGTGTGCTGTGGGCTCACAAACCTAGAGTGAGATCCATGCCAGCTTTGTCATTGCACCCTTGAAGTGAGTCAAGCGTACGTGTCACTTGGCTGGTGAAGTCCTCGCCGCCGTTCATGCACTCCCGCTGCAGGTGGTGGCGTAGGTCTGTGATGTCATACTCATACCCGTCCAAGATCGGAGTCTCACGGATGCTGATTGTGCCGCTCGAGTTATGACCCTGTCCGCGAGAATTTCTCAAACTTTCCCGGGCCTGTCCACCCATCAGCACAGAGGGGATGTAGTGGATCTCATTGGCTGCTTCAGCACTAGCGCTCTTTTGTGGCTGAGGTACGCGGCGACGTTTACACCAGCGTCTACGAGTGTACAGGATCAACACCAAACACAGGATGGACAGCAGAAGAGCGATCATACCACCCTACAGAGAAAATGGAAGGGAAGATGGAAAATGGGAGAGACAAATTTATGAAGAGAATAAAAATATACTCTAATTAAATTCTTGGTACAGAAAATTAAAAGGTCAAAAGAGAAACCATAGATTTTTTTATTTTTTTTTAAGATCGAAGAAGAATTTTGTGCATTTGCTCAGATAACTCCATCCACAATTAAATGCTGCCCAAATTATTCCATCCAAAATTATATAGGAGGATGTATAATGTGTGTCAATCTGATTCAGATATAAAGTTATGCAGGGATGAGGAATTTTTGTAGGACAAAACAGTTCCACTCTTCTGAAGTCAATGGGTTTTTAAATGTGTTTTTGTTGAAATGCCTGAAATTGGGTCTGTGGTCAACACAAGCTCAATATATTTTCATGCTTTATTCTATGACATGACATCAGTAATACCCCCTTTGGTTTTTTAAAAGCCTTTGCTTGAAAAAGGCAGCTGCTAACAAGTAGCTAAATGGTACTACAGACGTTGTTAGGGTCAATAAACCTCATCACAACAGGTAAACTCATCGACTCACTAGTCCACTTTTTGCAGCCTCCTTGTGTTTATAATCATGCTCTTGAAAACTACTATTTTTTTTAAATAAAGATCAAATCAAATAAGTTGCTGTAAGCTTATTGACTGTGACAATGAAGTCATGAAGTCATGGTGCAGTGGTATAAAGCATTTAAGGAAAATGTACTGTAAAATGTGCTGTATTTTGTAGTTTAACTGAGGATCAAATATTTGACCAACATTTAATCTCTACTTGACTACATTTTTGATTAAGTATATCAATGGTTTACTCCACTACATTTGAGATAATCCAACTACTCCTAATCAACTCCCTACAACTACAACTAATCCTAACTTTTTTCTGCAGCAGTTTACTTCTGCTATAAAAGAAGTGATATCGCCATCTACAGAGCTATATATTATATATGGCACTATATATTTTGCATCTTGCCTTTACTCACCTAAATTTTTCAACAAGGCATTACACGAATGTGAGTGCATTAGCAGGTGGCTGTGAATTGCAGGTGTTTCAAACATGAGATGAGGACATGGCTGAGACTGTTTTAAAGGATATTGTGGTTTACTTTATTTTTGTAGGCTTACACTTTACTTTATAGGTTTATTGAGCCTATTCAGTAAGAGTAAAATACTTAAGTACTGTTAAAATCAGATACTCTAAGACTTATGTAAGTCATATTGGAATTGGTGGCTTGTAACTTGTAATGGAATAATTTCCACTGTAAAGTATTTGTACTTTTATTCAAGTATGGTTTTCAGGCCGTCATTACACCTCTGCTGTTGTATAGTTAATTTATAGCCTAACTTCAGATTTTTACTTCTTATGAATGTATTTAGATTTTAAAATGAATAAAAGTGGTGTTAATTTGTGAAGATTGTCATGTTTTTTATTTCTGCAGTAATCTAAAAGCCAATGGAAAAATACAGTTTGTTTTTGTCAATGGAATTAGCTTTCGGATTAGCCTACAAAAATACTAGAAAAAAGGGTAATTCATTATTTCTACAGACCGTTTGGAACTTTAATAAACCATATTTGCACACAAAATTGAAAAGCATGTAATAATCATGATTTCAAAGAGATATGCAATAAGTGAATTTGCGTAGCTAAATGAAGAAAAAACATGGAGTACTAGTTGTTTTCTGTTTATTTTACAAATATGACCATGATTATGACTAATTATAGGGGGGGAAATACACAAGTTCCCTTGTAGTCACTACAACAGTGTGATTATAATCGACTTAATCTATAATATATGCTGCTAAAGACTGCTGGATAAAAACCATACCAATATTGCGGCCACAAACAGCACCAGATCCAATAGATAATTAGTTTGCGTAATTCGATTTCCTTTGGATCCATCACTTTGAATTAGCCAAACAAGCAAAATGTAACTTCACTGCGGAGAAAATTATGGAAGGCTGCATGTTACAGACGGTTTAAAATTAGACCAGATGGGATATCTCTTTATGAAAGGGAAACTATTAAGACCAAACGAAACATCGCAGTCTAGCAGCATGAGGAGAACTAATCGAATTAGCCAACGGATACAAGTGATGCTATTATGGGTTTGTCACATTCTTTAACAACTTTAAGCAGATGTCCTGTAAGTCATCAGCTCCCAAAATGGGTTATATTTTGGAGCATTTTTTCATTTTCCTTGGCAAAAAGAAAAAAATATTTATTTGTTGCTTGGTGCCAAGTTTGTTATTTCAAATGAACTGAGAATGTGGTTTAAACTATAACAGATAATATAGCATGTGGCTTACATCTGTGAAGATACAAGGCATTTACCAAATAATTTAGTTTTCCCATATTAGCAACCATTTAAAAGATTTAAGCCATTCACCATTATTGGTTATATACTGTATAAATAATGATAGTATATTTATAATGATAATAGCATTTTTAAAAGACAATTATTTTTATATATATATATATATATATATATATATATATATATATATATATATATATATATATATATATATATATATATAT
>NW_015506721.1:157228-159358 GCF_001515645.1 Sinocyclocheilus grahami
ATATATATATATATATATATATATATATATAATTTTATTTTTATTATTAATAGATAATTGTAATATTGTTAGTTGTTTAAAATTATTTTATGCCTTTCTTGTATTTTACTTAATTGAACATGATTAAAATTCTGCAGAACAATCTGTCCACAAGGCACAATTTTGTCAAGATTATTGAAGAAAAACTATGCAGAGGATGATGGTTCTGCATTTCTTCATGATAAATCACCTCCTGCTCCGCTGGTAAAATCAATGCAAAAGGTGCGTCACAATCTTTTGTTTAAGAATCTCATTGACTTTTATCCCTCTGAAAGTATAAGGATGATAAATAATTGTGATTTCTTAAGACAAAAGTTTTGTTTTTTTTGTTTGTTTTTGCATGAGCATGTGTGTTGTGAGACCAAGGGACCGGGCGAATATTAATGAGTGGGTCGTTGTAGGACAGTTTTCCAGATGGGCCTTTATCTGATCTAGGTGGCATTTGCAGAATAAATGAGAAAGGCAAGAGGAAATGCCCTTTCCGTTCAAGGGTGCATGTGGGCATAAAAAACGGTATTATCGAGCACTTAAACTCTAAGTGCGTGTAGCGAAGAAGAACCCACAGGGATAAAGGGGGTTTACCGAACTGGTCAAGACTCTCATGTTTTATTGTCTTATTTATTAAACTTCCTCCATTAAATGCTATTTGGTGCCAATATCCTCCATCTTTGATATCCATGTACAAGCATGGACAGTATCCAAAGTAGTGGTTCAACGGATCACAAATCTCACGGTTCGGATCACATTACGGTTTTTGACCCACAGATTGGATCATTTTTCAGATCAGCAAGAAAAGAAAAATATTTAAATTTAACTTGCTTTCCATTTATTACTTAAAGCGAATTACTTCTTTGATACCACAGCAAATACTACTAGATCAACTAAGAAAGTTTAAACATGATTAAAGAGACAAGAGAACAGCCAATACAAATAAGAACAAATACACAAATTACAAGCATAGATAAATACAACAGAATATGTTACAAATAAAATAAGGTTGGTAGTATTCAAATACAGAAATGTAATAATTAGGGGAAATAATTAGGGAAAATGAACACTGCATAGTGTTCACTGTATAAATTAAATATAGATTTTTATCACAGCTGTTTTGTTGTTTGATGATCATTAAAGGGGTCATATGATGCTGCTAAAAATAACATTATTTTGTGTATTTGGTGTAATGAAATGTGTTGTTCAAAAAACACATTATTTTCCACATACTGTACATTTTTGACAGAAGCAGTATTTATAGGCCGCTGTCCCTTTAAGACCTGATGCACGGATCTGATATAATGATACACATCACATCTGATTTCTTTCTCAGCTGTTTTCATTCACTTGAGACATAACTGACTGCGCTTACCTGAATGATTGTCGAGATGGGTATTTTGTCATAATTTTATGTGTATGTGTCTGTTCAGAGGATTCAGAAGAGGATTCAGTTCGGTGTTCGCACGCCATCTGAAACACATGTGCGCGCTTCATGTGTGTGCGGCTGTGCACGTAGAGAACAGCTCGTGAATAACTAATCGAGTTCCCTTCGCCTTTTCTCTCTGGAATTGTTTAAAATTCGCTTGCTTGTGTAAATATGAACAAATGATAAACTTATTATGGTTACATTTTGCAATTAATCCGCGGATCACATGCGTGCTGAACCGTGGGGCGTGGTCCGTACGGATCACGGATCAACTACGATCCGTTTAACCACTAATCCAAAGCAAAAGAAAGAAAAAAGGAATGTGTACATGTATATCACTGTTATTTTAGTATCACTGATATACTATTATAGCATTTGTTAGATTTTGTTTAATTAGATTTTATTTTTATATTTTCTGCTTTGACTTTAATTTTCATTTAATTTTAGGTTTTAGTATATTTTGTGTTCTGTCATTTTTATTAGTTTTGTTTGAAATTATATGCCTATATATATTTTATTAAGTTTTAGTTTTAGTTTATTTAATTTTAATTATTTTAGAAAATTTCTAAATGTACAATCCTGTTATTTTAGACTTTGAATATGAGAAATGCTGCCCTGGCAACTAGCTTATATATATATATATATATATATATATATATATATATATATATATA
>NW_015506721.1:159608-187142 GCF_001515645.1 Sinocyclocheilus grahami
TATATATAGACCATGATTAAAATATCATCATCCTCTTTCTTCTGTGCTAGACTGCAGTGAAGACTACCATGTGCATAAGAAGTGCACTCATGGGAGGCTGTGCATTTAAGAGGATGCATATATATTACTCAATATTCATAGACTTTTCATCTTAATGTCCGTGTAAACTGCATTATAAATACCCACCTTTCAGCAAAGAGATTCGGACTGCAGTGTAACCTGAAATAACTATTCCAGAAGCGTCAACCTCGTGGCTACCTAAGAGATTCATCTTTCACCGCTTTTAACATTGCTTGCCCCTCTTTCCAGCATTCTTTGCCATTGGTTACATTCATGTAGCCTAGGGCCTTTGGGAAGGAGCTCAACGCAAAGATATATCACTTTCCTCTTATGGCTGCTAACAGGGCAGAAACTCAAATCTCCAGCAGGTCTGTTTTATAAATGAAGTTGAGCTTTCAGGATGTTTACACCTTTGCATCCTGGTCTTGCTTTGCAGGTGCCTATAGAGATGCATAGCTAAGATGGGACTGGGAAAAACAAGAGCATGTAACGTCTGAAACAATTTCAGAAAGGTCAGCGTTTTGGGACTTAGTGCAGCTGTTGAGTTCTTTTTTCAAAATACCTACTATCAATTCTGTGTAGGTAAATAAATCAGTTTCATTTATTCAAGAAAAAAAAATAATAATACAAGGATGGAGAAAAAAGCATGTGTTTCCTCTTACATATCTTCAGCTCACAGGGTGTTGCTGTTAGCCAATGCGAGAAGAATTGATTTCTGCTTTATTGCTTTAGCTCTCCTTCGTATCCAATTCTGTATCCACCTTAATGCCACCCCGCCAGTTTCCTCTGAAACACTATCTTCTAATATTCCCAGAAGAGATGGAAATTATCCATACATATTTCAGATAGGGAAAAAAAAGAATAGCACTGTTTACCAAGAGCTACACCAGCACAAGGTGTGTGATGTGCTGTTTTATGGGCGATGGGGAGTAGGAAACAAAGAAACAAAGAAAGACTTTAATCACATCGTAAATTCTGGATTTATTAGTTCAGTCCAACACACAGACAAAAAAAAAAAAAAAATCGTCTTAGACATTAATCCAAGGGCCAAGTTATTTCCCCAGGAACAAGGGAAGAAAACCAAAAGAACCAGCATCAATCCAATAGGTCACAATGTGTGCTTCTGCTGAAAACTAAATGCAAAATGACAGATGAAGTTTCTTATAATATTTAAAGCGATGAAATCATACCGTAAGATTGCTTAATGAAATAACACAGGAAGCTGAGAATCTTTAAGGATACATTAGTTTAATCAATACTGTAATTACGTTAGCCTCATATATCTTTCAACCACCATTCAATAGAGAACGTCTATGGCCTATCAACACACTGAGAGTGTATGCTAGTTCATTTCAACAAGACAGAGATGGAGTCTTTGTTTTTACAAATACAGTGGCCCGCAAAATATTTGGACACATAAGTAAAATGTAAAAATGTTTGAATGTCATTGCATTAGATACAAAATAAACCATGTGCAATTACTTTTCAAGTTGTAAATAAAACAAATGTCACTTTCTACTTAAAAATGTCAATTTTAATTGAATATGTCACTTGCTTTGAGAGAAGATTGATCCTACACCTTTTTTAACATATTTTGGGCCAGGTTTACTAAACAGGTCAAATTAGTGCGAAAGCGCAATTCCAAAACAGCGCCGATGGGCGTGGAAATTTCTGCGAGTGATTTACTCACAATGAGCAAATTAAAGAACAATGACGCAACATTTAATTTCCATAATGACCAATGCAATCTACCAAGCACAAAGCAAATTAGCGTAAGGACATGTTCGGATTTGGATAATGTGTTCTTCTGGCATTCCAAATAAATTAACGACTGAAATGGAAACTCCTACAAATGCATATTCAATAAGGTCAGGCACAAAAATAACTCTGTCCACGCCTTATTAGCGCTAATTCTTCACTGTGCGTCTTTAGTAAATCCTAAGCGTACTATTTTAATGACATTTGGCGCTGGCACACACTGTTAGTAAATCTGGCCCTTTAACTTTCATTTCATCAATATATGTTGGAATATATATATATATATATACAAAATTTAACTTTAACTTAATATTAAATAATAGCAATATGACATACATTTGTATTTGTGTATCAAAGGACAGATAATAAACTAAACGTACTATATAAAAGCCATGACATTACCAGTTTATTCCTCTAACAACAGACTGCCACATATACTTGGGCACCACAATAAATGTTTTGTCTATTTTGAGGGAAATAATAATATACTCTATCATATTTTTTTTTTCTTCCCATGGCTTTGGTTGTTGTTATTCATTCTGTTTATAAGATTAAAAAACTGCATCTACTATTGTGCTAAATCCAGGACACATTACCAACTGTTTCTGTTGCCAGTTTGAGGATGGCTGTCAGGTGTGTGATATAGAAGCAATGAAAACTGTTACACGAGATGCCCGTCTTTCCACCGAGCGTGTGCAAATCACTGCAAGGGCATGGCACAGCTGAGCCAGCCATCCGCAGAGAGATAAACCACTGGGGAACAAGCTTGAGGCTGGCAAATGGGAGAAACGGGGGTCAGGAGCAGCCTTTGGATGTTCAGGCTTGCTGAGTAGTGCAAATTGCAGCTTGTAAAATGGCCAGCTGAATGGAAGGTGATGTGTACCTCAAAAAAGCTCCCTGTTGAGAATACAGCCACCTCGGAGAACATATTAGTACGAAGTGGGTGTGGAACAAGGTGGAAAAATAGCTTGCTAAATAGCAGAGGTCCCGCAAGTGGCAGTGGAATGCAGCATTTGATTGTAGGTGGGATTTGGTGACTTGTTAATTTGTGGAGACCCCCCTGCAGTTGACTCAATTGCTCGTCTATTACAGAAGCCCAATGAGTGGGAGGCAGTGGCAGGGAAGAGGGTGGTCGCTCTTCGACAGACCCAAGCCACTGCTGCTTTCAATAGGTTACACATTACCCCCTAAAGAGAAGAAAAATAAGCTGAAATGGAAAAAAAACATTTTCAATTTACAACGTGGCCTTTGTGATAGCAGCTGGAGATACGAGCCAAAGAATAGATGGTTAAAAAAAGAAGAAAAAAACACATCAAAGTCAAAATGACAGCACAGCTGGGCTTTCATCAAAGCACATTGGACGAGTGCTTATCCATCCACAAACCCGCCTAAACTATCACGGTGAGATGGCGAGACTGGCGCCGAACGACCACCGCGCACCACTGAGCTGAGCAAAAGCCCCAGCTGGCCTGAAGACCGCCACGTATGGCCCACAATAGACATGGACGGGTGACAGGTGTCTACACTGGCGGCTCACTCTCTTTGGGACTGGCATCGTTGCAAAGCACTCAAGGAAGTGACATGATTTTAGGGGGTACTAGGTTTAGGAGCTTGCCCTCCGGCCGAGACAAGTCAGAGCCAGGAGGGGATGCGGCGTAGGTACCATCTGTCGCAGAGGCTGCCCGTTGCACTACCGATGAAAAACTCCCACTCTTCTCCCACCTTGCAATAACACAGTCTGAGCTCTGAAGGCTAAGAAGAATAAAATGGCAAAATCAAGTGGGTAGGATGGGTGCAAAAGGAGAGAAATTATATTCTAAAGAAGGTTTTTTTTCTTTTGCATCCTTTGCAAATTTGAATATGTTCAAATTGGTTTGTTTTCGAGAGCAAGTTGAGGACTCAAGGTCATCTGATAATTTCACATTCTGCGAGCATCAAACTATGTACAGCAAAGCAGCTATGACCTGCTTTGCTCAGATTTTAAAATAGAAATGATCAATCACTTTTCTGAACAATGCCCTGAGAAAACACAATATCACAGGACAACAGAAGAGTATGGTTGACTTCTGAAATAACAACACAAAGACGTCTATCTCTATCTGCAAATGTTCCAGTTCAATTAATGTTTATGCAGTGTCAATATTAAAAAGTTTAATATATATATATATATATATATAGCATGGGTATATTTGTAGCAATAGCCAAAAATACATTGTATGGGTCAAAATTATCGATTTTTATGCCAGAAATCTTTAGGATATTAAGTAAAGATCATGTTCCATGAAGATATATATTTTTTATTTCCTACCGTACATATATCAAAAATTTATTTTTGTTTAGTAATATGCATTGCTAAGGACTTCATTTGGACAGCTTTAAAGGCATTTTTTCTCAATATTTTGATTAACATATCAATATATATATATATATATATATATATTTTTTTTTTTTTTTTTTACTGGTCAACTTCTTTTTAGCTTATTAGCCCTAATTTAATTATTCACCATGATAAGTGGACATTACCTTAAAGACAAGGTAATCAGCCAATCACAATGATATGGATGCACATCTTGCCGTTCATAAAATATATAAATATTCAAAATCTAATCAGCAAATAATTACACATACATATATTTTCCTATGGTGCATTCTAAAAAAAATATCAACTCAATCATAAGCTGTAACAAACCTAAAATCATCAGTGAAAATTAATTTGGTCTGACAACAACCTTTATGAGCTTCTACCTCATTTCCCCCTATACAACCTTAATCACGGAGGTGTCTCAATCGTGCAGTGATCACATTCTGAATCTTATTTGTACATCTGTACTCTGAATAATTAAGTAATTATGACCGGGGCCCATTATTTCTGCTGTTTACAGTTCATGGACATCAAAACACTATCAATTTTGCTTAAATACTGCGCTGTCCTTCATGATACAAGCATAATGCCCTGAGAAGAGAAAATTGTTTGGATCCTGTTGCCTTCCTCAATGAGGTTAAATCATCTGCTGACTTCCCGCATGTTGCCCTTAGAATACTAATAACTATCTTTGTGGGGATATCAATGTCAGAGTCTGTGTTTGAGATGGGAGGCATGCAATATTCTTCAGCTTCTGAGGGATCAAGCAGGGTTCGCTCAATAGAGGAGGTTTCCCGGAGCTCGGAGGAATCATATTCCGACAGGGATCTTTCAGTAATCAGTGGCTTTGCACAGAGAACCAACTAGCCATTCAAAACAACTGCCATACTGCTCTAATGTGCAATTACAGGATTTGAAATTCAAGCAGCAAAGGAAATCCAGCAAAGCCTGGAGCCCCCATATGTTCCTTTTACTTTATTAAGAAATAATGAGCTATTTGTGCATTTCCTATTAAAATATTTGCATACCAAACACTTGACTTGAATACTGACTCGAACAGCCCATTCATCCAACCTGTGTTCAGAACTCTCCATTCATCTTAGCTACACAGCTCGTCACCGCTAACTTTGCCCCATGCAAATCCCACTGCTGTTCAGCATGACAATTTACAAATATGGATTTTTCACTAATTATACTGTGTGTTTAAAAGCTTTTAAAATCCTTATGCCCCCAAGAGTCTTCGCTCCAATTGTTCTGAGGCTAACTACTTCTGGGATGACAGTAGTATAACGATCTGAGAGAGGAGAACCGTGAAGCCAGGAGGCGTAACCACTAATTGACTGAATCTGAACAAACACTATCTCCCTTTCTATCTCACACACAACTTGAACTTTTCTTATCTACATAATATTTTCTCTCCTGACTCAGTCCACACTGAATCTGCACCTACAGAACTACAGCATTTGTTTTTCTTCCTTTTTTTTCTTTATTAGTTCAAATTAAAACTATGGAAGCTTGCTTCTGCCACTGAGTAAAAAATAAAAAGGGTAATTGCAACTTTTTTATTTAAAAATTCAGACTTTTTTTCTTGCAATTGCAAGTTTTGAATTGCATGATATAAACTCATAATTATCTCGTAATTTTGAGATAGGAATTGTGACTTACAAAGTCAGAATTGCGTGATAAAAACTCAGAATTATTTATATTTTGTCATTCAGATTTTTTTTTCTCAGAATTTTGAGGAGTAAAAATAATTGTGAGATACAATCTCAGAATTGCTGAAAAAAACGTAAATTATACAATAAAGACGCAATTACCTTTTTCATTTTATTTTATTTTGTTATTCTATGGTGGGATTCCATATAGAACAGTTTTAGAAACTTTTTGGCCAAATCTTCAGTATTTCTTTTTGCTAATTTTCAAATTATTTTTATGAATAGACTTCATTGTTTTACTCTTGTCCAAGACCAAGAATTTCAATCTTAAAATTATGTAAAGTCATCATAAATATACTATGACGCTATAAAAATATGTTTAAGTGGTACATTTATTGTGTGAAAATGATATAATGGAATGAGCAAATAGTGAACAGTCCATAGTGGATCAAAACCAAAAGTTAGTGTTAGTGGTTGAACGGATCGTAGTTGATTCGTGATCCGAACGGACCAAGCCCCACGGTTCAGCATGCATGTGATCCACAGATTAATTGCAAAATTGAACCATAATAGAGTGAAAGTTTACCATTTGTATGTGTTTACGCACACAATCGATTTTAAACCATTCCAGTGAAAGAAAAGGTGCAAGGGAACTAGATTTGTTACTCGCGCATTGTTTTCTATTACAGCCGCACACGCAGAGAAGCGCGTTTCAGACTGAACGCGAACACTGAACTGAATCCTCTTTCGTATCTCCTTCAGTCCTTGCCTATGAACAGACACATATAAACATTAAATTATGACAAAATACCAATCTTGACAATCATTCTGGTAAATGCAGTCAGTCTTAAGTGAACGAGAACAGCTGAGAAAGAAATCGGATGTGTATCATCATATTGGATCCATGTATTAGGTCTTAAAGGGACATCAGCCTATAAATACCTACTGCTGTCACTATGCTCATCAAACAGCAAAACACATGTTTGATAAGATTAATCTATATTTAATCTATATAGTTTTAGCTGTGGTATTGAAAATGTACTTAGCTTTAAGTAATAAATGGAAAGCATTACATTGAAATATTTTTTTTTTCTTGCTGATCTGAAAAATGATCCGATCCGTGGCTCAAAAACCATAATATGATCCAAACCGTGAGATTTGTGATCCGTTGAACCCCTAGTTTTGTACTTGGTTACCATGGAGACAACAGTGTCAGGGAAGAGAATTCATGTGATTAATTATGAGAGATGTGTTGTGTGAAAAAAAAAAATCTGAGCAGAATGCTTTTATTGTGTGTAATCTTTAATCAATCTGTAATTTTCTCACATTAAGCAGAAGTGTGAAATTATTATTTAATTGTCAGTATTTAGAATACACAAAATGCTAGCTACGAAATTAGCCTTACAAAGACAATGGAATCTGACATTTTATTCAAAAATATTTATAATGTCATTTTCACCACAAAACAAAAGTGAGAGTTTGATTTTTTTTTTTCTTTTTCTTTTCCTCCCACAATTCACACGACCAAATGTGCCCAATTGAAGCAACACCCTTACCATTATCTATATGTGACCCTGGACCACAAAACCAGTCACAAGGGTCAATTTTTCGAAATTGAGATTTATACATATAAATGAAATAAATAAGCTGAATAAATAAGCTTTCCATTGATGTATGGTTTGTTATGATAGGACAATATTTGGCCAATATACAACTATTTGAAAATCTGGAATCTGAGGGTGCAATCTAAATATTGAGAAAATTCCCTTTAAAGTTGTCCAAATGAAGTTCTTAGCAATGCATATTACTAATCAAAAATTAAGTTTTCATATATTTACGGTAGGGAATTTACAAAATATCTTCATGGAACATGATCTTTACTTAATACCCTAACGATGTTTGCCATAAAAGAAAAATCAATCATTTTGACCCATACAATGTATTTTTGGCTATTGCTACAAATATACCCCAGCGACTTAAGACTGGTTTTGTGGTCCAGGGTCACAGATTTAAAGTTTTTTAGAATGAACTTTGTTCAAATATATTGTATCATTTGATTTTTGTTCCTAATTTGATGAATTTAAATAATTCAGAAGTATTTGTCCAATAATTACTGCAGCAAACATCAAGAACTCAAACTCAGACAGGTTGCATACCATGACAGAGATGTGCAGGATACGAAGCTCTTCCTCGGCGGAGTCACTAGCGGGGTAAGTGGTTGCCGCCGGGCCAGGCAGGTTCTGACTGCCGTCCTGATGGTGGATGTGGAAGAGCAAAGTGCCATTTTCCAACCACTGCTGCCTCCAGCGAACCAGGGGGATGTCTTCAGAGTTCCCAGAAATCTCTGCAAATATAAACAGAAGAAAATTAGGTTAAGTAAATGTTTTGTGTTGCAATGAGAAGAATGTGATGGTTTGCATGATAAATCATAAATGCTCCTGTCATGCAAATATGCACAGTATACTGTGACTATACATTATTCATATCACTCCAGACATTTTAGGATTATCAAAGCAATCACTACGGCATTTAAACGTCACTTTAGAAATAAACATGAAACAGCCTCAAGTCCGGTTAATGGATGCAGAGACAGATGACTTGAGCTTGTCAGAACAAATACACATTAATAGAAATGGTGCTACTGGACGTCACATTAACAGACGATTTAGGAGGAGAAATGATAAATAGGCTTTCCTTTTACTCACAGCTCAAAGCTAACTGAACATATGTTCATGATATTGCATACAGTCTGTTTGATATGTAAGGACAGAGGATTTGGATAAGCCTTTGAAAATGTGTCATTTTATGACAGTTTATTGAACTATATGGGTGGGGTGATTCACTGGATACGTGCTTTTAATTTTTAATGGTTGCTATAGAATTCTCTTTTTGTTTGTCTGATTAGGCGTTTGTTCTTAAACATACTGATGTACTGCTGAAACAAATGAAAAACAAAGCTTTTGACCTGCGCTGCCTCTTCTGCATTAGTAATATTTTACACAAAGGGGAGGCAGACATCTCCTTTCAAAATGGTGCTTGCAGACTGCACATCGAGGTGAACCCCTGACCCACTTTATGAGTTGTATATGCACAGGCACAAGCCAGAGTGACTCTGCACTTCATCACTAGATGTCATACAGAGTCCCAGGGGTCCGGTGGGATACGGCACCTTTATTAATGAAACAACACGTATGATACAACTAAGGCATGTTACAGGAATAAATTACTGCTGTTTGCTTTTTTCCCTATAAGGGTTTCTTTAAGCATGAGCAATTGTGCCCCAGTGGACTTTTAGAAAATAATCTCTCTTAAAACACATTTTCAAGTTCTCTTACTACTTTATTTCTCTACTAAAAATGTGTTTTTGTCTAAGTTCTATTTTTCTTTGAAAGTCATGAACACTTCCAGAACAATGTAATTTAATTTCCACAACTACATTTGGTTTAATAGCATTCTGTGATGGACACAATTCCTTTGTTTTGTCAAGTCTAATTTCATTATCTAGTATTTTGTGTATCCCAAAGTATAAAAATAAATCAGTGACACTTTAGAATAGGTAACAAAGGTTCACTATTAATTAAGAGTTTTTCCTGAACAAACTCCTTATTTGCTGTTTATTAATAGCAAGTAAATTAGTTGTTAAGTGTAAGTATGAGTAAGGATTAAAAGTTCTAAAATATGATCATGCAGTATAAAGCATTAATATACGTGTTATAAGTACAAATAAACATGAGCATGATATTATACTTGTAACAGGCATGCTGTATCTTAATAACAGACTTTTATATTTTAAGAAGTTTGATGAGTAGCAAAAATAATTGATAAAGGTATCCAAAACCATGCGACCTTCATATGATAAAAAGAAAAGGATGCAATCTTTTTTTTTTATTATTCACCTGCTAGGATATAAATGTGTCCAAAGTTGAAACAACATGCATAACATTGTCCTCACTTTAAAATTCAGCAGGATGTGAATCTGTGTATCATTCGATCATCGGTTTTTTGATTTAATATTGAAAGTAGAAAAATGAGAAAACGGCTCCTTTTTTGTTTTTTTGTTTTGTTCCAAAAAGCGAAAAACTAGAATTCAGCTTAAATTTTCGTTTTTTGTTCATGGGTGGAAAAAATGAATAAACAGCTTGAATATTGGATTTCTACACGTGGGCGAGAATTAAATGCCCCTTTCTGCTGATTGGTCAGCCATTCTGTTGTTCTCTTTATTTTTTCAAAGGCATGACATTTTGTAGTTATTTTGAACGTAACGTTACACAATTAAAAATATACATTTGAAGTGAATGTAAACTGCTTTAAATATGACTGCTGCTTATTTCCTGTGCACTTCAATACTGGTTTACGCTTGACTGTAGTCGCGTCTGTCTGCTTATTGAGTTTATTTAACCCATCGCAATTTATTGGAACTGTGTGAACTAGAGTGACTACTCACCTTAATGTTGTTATAAAGGCGTATTACTTAACACAAAAATGTCCTGCTCGCACTTGCCAATTTAATGGCAGAGAATGGTGACTTCAGTTTTTTTTTTTTCAAGCTGTTTATTAATTTTTCCACCCATGAACGAAAAACGAAAATTTAAGTTTTCGGTTTTTAGGAAAAAACAAAAAAAACGAAAAAGGAGCCGTTTTCTCATTTTTCTACTTTCAATATTAAATTAAAAAACTAATGATCGAATGATACACGGATTGATGTGCTTTTTGATTTGAAATCACTTTAATTTTACATTTTTAATTTTTGCTGAAAATAATTATTTCATCAAAATGTGCATAAATAATATAAAATCAAGAACCCAATAGTTAAAATGAATTAACTGTGTTTAATTTCGCTGTTAGAAATCTGACTTTGAATTTAATTATGATCCATACAGGTCACGCATTCTGTAAAATAACCTGAAGACTTTCATTTCACACCCTAAATCCTTTCCGTTATCACGGTTTTATTTTTTTGATGATGCTGTCAGTTCAATCAACTCAACCTATTCAGTGTCATGACAAATTTGTAAAACTAACCAACAGAATAAATATCTTGGAGAGAAAACTGTTGTAATGTCAGTGGAGGCCGGCATCACATCTGTTTTGAACTTCAACATGAAGACACGCACCTGGAAGGACCCATGTGAGGGTCACTGCACCTGGACACATTTCCCACAAGCCACAATAACACATTCACAAATCCTGTCCAGTTGGGGTGCCTTATGGGGCAGGTGTCTATCATGAAGTAATTGTTCACCCAAAAATTAAAACTTGAGCTTTCATTTTATGCAAAAGTACAGCATTGACATGCTGCTAAACATCTCTTTTTGTGTTCAACAAAAGAAAAGGAAAAATAATGAAAGCGGGTTGTTAAATGATGGCCGACTTTCCATGTTTGGCTGAACTATCTTTTTAGTATAGGAATAATGATGTGCAATTACCCACCCATCCTAGGCTGCCCTCTTTTCTCTTTTTGTTGTTTGTTCGGCTTAGTTTTGTTTTGTATGTCCTTTAGTAACGCCACCCATGGATTAATTTATTTTTGTCATGCAGTCCAAAACATGGGCTTTGGAAAAGGTGTAAAATTAGGTGTAAAAAATATTAATGAATCATTCCAACTGTTAATAGGGAGCCAGACTTTGGTTTGAATCTGTCGGACAATCTGAAGGCTGAACGCTGATTGTGCCGAATTCTCTTTTAAATGCATATCGGGCAATAGTTGCCTCGAAACGGCTGTTTAAATGCAGGAAAGCACAAACCAAAGGGAGAGATAGAAAGAGAAAGAAAGAGAACAAGAAAGAGAGGGCTGGGGTAAAAAGCTAGTACTATTCATCTCACATCCTGATGCAGTATTAGAACGCGCCCTCCCTTCTCTTTCACTGTTCCTATGCTTACAGAGATCCACAGACCCAAATATACAATCTGGCCTTTGGCTAAATACAGCCATTTACAAAGGCTGCCTCTGAGGAAGAACCTTTCTAGAATTGGCCAGGGTGTTTGCCATCATGTTCATAATGCAGACAGAACAAAGCCTAACGTTTCAGAAAGCACAGACTGTGGTGGCCTGTCATTATGTGGGATTCGCATTTTGATTTAAAGAGTGACTATCTCTGAACAATTTTAAAATACACTTTTTGTTTAGCTATTAAATGGTTGACAATAGGTCATATGCTAAAAAAGAACATTATTTTGTGACTTATACTGTCTTTTTACGCGTTGCGTTGTATCGTGTAAGCATAAAACCATGTCTGCATTTGTGATCGGAGAAACGACAAACAACAAGCGCTACTCTACACTGCTCAAAACTCGTGGTTGAATAGTCAGTGGCAAATTCTTTAAATATGAACATATACTTACAGGCTGTGAGTCAGAACAGACGGCATTGTAGGCTACTCTCCCAGGTTCAGGAAACAGTCCTCCATAAAATGCGTTGCACACATCTGAATATTTGGGTTGAACTGTTCCGGAACAGTGTTGTAAATACAACTTACCACTGATTTCTAGTCGTGTCCTCTTTTGGAAGGCCAAACAAAGTAGTTTAGCTTTCACAACGAAACACAGCGTCTCCACGACATGGCGGCAGCAGCAGCAACAATACTACTACGAGAATAAAACGAGTTATGCCTTCTTTCTTTGCATAAACATTTGGGCGGTGCTATGCAAATCTTCCCACACAGTGACATAGACATGTGGGGACTTGTTTAAACGAGGCATTTTAGGAGGGCGTGGACGAGTCTTAACTTTTATAAAGAATATCTCTTTGGGTTTGAGACTTTAGTCTTTGCAACTTTAGGGAACTTATCTATGCACGAACAACTTGTAACACTCCAAAGAGAAAGGAAAACTTGAAATTGCATCATATAACCCCTTTAAAACGATGCATACATGCAGGAGGACTAAGGTTGCAATCAGCTTTTGTTCTCCATAGATTGAGGCATTAGTCTCGTGGTCATGTATGCTAGTAAGCAATTATTATAAGCAATTGTGTTCTAATTGCCATTGTCTGAGACTAGGCATGGTGAGCTTGTGGAAAAGAAAAATGGCATCTAATAATTATCCCACCTCTATTCTCGCGCTTATTTTACTTCTTTAATTCTGGAAATGTGAAAGTTTGCATAAACTATTTTAGAAATGAATTTCCATTACTGTACTGTACCAAAAAAATACATAAAAATAAACAATAAAAATAAAATGTAAAAATAATACAAATAAGAATAACAATTAATTAAAATAAAATTCTTAAAATTATTATTTGTAAAATATGTGATCACATCTAGTGCATGTAATATTTAGAATTATCTAAAACTTCAACATTGTAATTCATGTTAGATTCACAAACGTCTTCTGCCGTTATCATAGCATTAGAGAAACAAGAATCATGAGCGATGAACATGATAACTCAACTCGAGAGATGTTTTGTTCACAGCAAATCAAAGTTTACCTTCACCAGCCTGTTCCAAAGTATGTCTCCTCCGATGGTGAAAATGTTCCTCCTGAATAAGAATTCAGGGCTAAGCAATCAGTCAAAGTCAGCTTATTTTGTAAACCTATCCAATACCCCGAGCATTAAGTGCAATGGCTGAGCATTAAGTGCGATGGCTAGTAAATGGTAATTTGTTGAAGATTCAAAGCCATGTTTAATATTTCATGTTGGATAATTAGACTTAAAATTGAGCACAACGTACAGAAAATGCATACCTTCAAGGTCTTTCTTGGCGCTGTTATATGGATATACACTAAAGAATGATTGAACAAAATCATTCCAAGTTAAATCATAATCAATTACTGTGATTGCTTTTTTCTAGAGTAATCAACAACGACAGATATTAACCCTATAAAGCCTATTTAAAAATGCCTCGACATTATCAACATGTCCTGCTTGTCATGTGTTTTCTGCGTTGAAACCTTTCCTGTAAAAATAACTTTTATATTGTTAGTGATATTTTAAGATGAACACTTAATGGATTGCCACAATTTAGGAATAGGTTTACTTGATTAGTCATGAATCTTTTTTTTTTTGGAAAATATATGATCAAATGTGACCCTGGACCACATAACCAGTCATAAGTTGAATAGGTATATTTGTAGCAATAGCCAACAATACATTGCATGGGCCAAAATGATAGATTTTTCCTTTAGTCCAAAAAATCACATGTTCCATGAAAATATTTTGTAAATTGTATTTGGTAAATATATCAAAACTTAATTTTTGATTAGTAATATGCACTGCTATGAACTTCATTTGGACAACTTTAAAGGTGATTTTCTCATTTCTTTTTAAATATTTTTTTTTTGCACCCTCAGATTCCAGATTTTCAAATAGTTGTATCTCAGCCAAATATTGTCCTATCCTTATTTATTTAGCTTTCATATGATGTATAAATCTAATTTTCAAAAAATTTACCCTTATGACTGGTTTTGTGGTCCAGGGTCACAAAAATGATACATAAGGGTTTTGTGGAATGTTTATTTGTACATCCCTCAGTCACCATTGTATTGCATTGCATTATATTGTCTGGCCCCACAATAAATCCTACAGAGTGTTGATCATAAAACCACATCAGGTCAGATGCAACTGACATACTAATTCTATGCAATACACCTCAAGGTAGATTTAAGCACAACTTTAAAGTGAACTGATTTGATATTGTAGAAGACCAAAAACAATAAAACAAGCCTCAATGAATCAATCTCCTCAGAATGAACTATTTTTGGTCCAAATAAATCTGGTTTATGTGAAATATAAGGTGGGTTATAGTTTCTAACAGGGGTTATTCTAGGGGGCTTTACACCAGATGAGATTCTGCAATAGGCTGGTCTGAAAGTTGCAGATTCAAAAAAATATTATTTTAAATAAACCATTAATAACATACCACATAAATCACAGTTTGTTTTTTTAAACCCGGTGTACACTTTGCATTTTTTCTATTTTTTATGATTGTTTCTTGTCACACTGAAAAATATGATTCCTTTGACAACAGTACAATGTGCAGTATATCATAAGTCACAACTGACAGCATTGACTGGCCGTTTTACATCATTAATCATGTTACATTCTGATTTCCTCATAGACACACAAAATTGAAATGGTATCACTCAAACCAAGCAAGCAATGCTTTGCCTGGAAAAGGAAATATATATCCATAAACACACACACACACACACATGACTGTCTTTGATACACACAAGCACATGCACTGCTATAAACAGACACACACTGCGAGAATAGTCTAGAAATGTTTTTCAATAATATTCAGCTTCTTACAATTTTTTGTATAGCACCTTTTTCCATTTATTACACCTCACTACACAATCCTGGCAAACAATTCTGTATTTAATAATTTTCTTGTATTCGTTCAAGTAGAAACATTCAACAATTCCTAAAACAAGATCAATTCACCTGAGAAGCCAATTGCATAATATATTAAGACTTGTTTTCAGAGCATGCATTGCATCAGAATATAGTTATATTTTGTCTTGTTCTGTTGGCTGACTTGTTTTAGCATAAGCCCCGGGTTTAAAATGACTGTCTTTGATACACACAAGCACATGCACTGCTATAAACAGACACGCACTGCGAGAATAGTCTAGAAATGTTTTTCAATAATATTCAGCTTCTTACAATTTTTTGTATAGCACCTTTTTCCATTTATTACACCTCACTACACAATCCTGGCAAACAATTCTGTATTTAATAATTTTCTTGTATTCGTTCAAGTAGAAACATTCAACAATTCCTAAAACAAGATCAATTCACCTGAGAAGCCAATTGCATAATATATTAAGACTTGTTTTCAGAGCATGCATTGCATCAGAATATAGTTATATTTTGTCTTGTTCTGTTGGCTGACTTGTTTTAGCATAAGCCCCGGGTTTAAAAAAAGCTATGTTTTAGACTGAGCTGGTACCTTCATCTTAAAGTGATTTGAGTTCCAAACCGAAATCAACAACTGTAGAGGCACTACAACGACTGCTAGATTCATACATTTCACATTTAGAAACTCTCTATAAATAAGCACCACCAACCCACCAATGTCACCTGCAGTTTTTTTGAGCCACTTGGAGTGCTAAATAATGCACACCGCAGGGATGAAAACACATACACACTTGAGAATATGCTGAGCATAGAATCCTTCACTTTGAATGTTGGCACTAAAACTTGAGCCTGTTAACACATTACAGTTAACATGGGAACAGAGTGGCAAATGACTAGATATAAAACCATGCATAATATAGTGTGGTTAGGTCACATGTTGTTGCTTCACTTCAATGTGACATTTCATTTTGTCTAAGAATCTCTATAGCATAAACCATCAGGTTTATGGAAATTAATTCAGTTAACAAATATTTACCACTCTTAAATCATGTTGCATTGTCCTAATCTGTCATCATATACTAAAACAAATAAAAAAATAATACAAAATAAAAATACTGTGTACTGTAGTCCAACTATGAAAATGCATTATAAAAATATGAAATATTACACATTACATTTTAAATCATGAATATATACTGTTAATAACAGATTAAATAAAACATCCAAAAGATATATATATCATTGTCAAATTAAGCAAAAATTATGAAAATATTACTTATTAATTGTGTGTATTTGGTGTAATGGGTTACACTTAAGAATAGGGAACACATATTCACTATTAATTAAGAGTTTCCCTCAATAAACTCATAATTTGCTGCTTAATAATAGTAAGGTAGTTGTTAAATTTTAGGTATTGGGTAGGATTAAGGGTTGTGAAATATGGTCATATGCAGAATAAGGCATTAATATGTGCTTATAATATGTGCTCAGCCAATATGCTAGTAAAATGCATGCTAATAGGCAACTAGTTAATAGTGAGAAATGGTCCTTAAAATAAAGTGTTACCAAACAAATTTTAAAAACGTAATTTTCATTGCCATCATTTCCATTAAAGGATGCTGTAAAACAACTTGAGATGTGGTAAAATAATAATAATAATAAAATAAAAACTGTTGCACATTGTTAGCAGACAATATGCTCTCTTAAAACCCTTTTCAGACAATAAACTCTCTTAAAGCACTTTTCAACAATTTTCAGGGTCGAAATCAGCCAACAGCCTTTAACATTAATAACAAAACCTGCATGCACACCCGCTAAGAAAACAAGTCAAAGAGGACAAAGTGAACTGAAGTACTGCAATTTCAGCAAATATGCACTAATTTGTCACATGACATAGAAAAGCTAAACTCGTATATATTTTAATTCACCGGTAACGTGACAATTGCAGTTCATTGAGGCTCATCAGCCAGGCACAAGCCTGCTATTGCACTACAGCACAGAATATTGTTACCGAGTCTTATCACAAATATTCAGGGGGAACCACAATAGACCTATCACTAGTCTCAGCCTCGGTGGGATGCCGGTGGAGCGTCTGCATATTCAGTCAAGTGCATGTAGGTTCTTTCCATTGATCACATACACCAAGAGGCTAATCTGGGGACACCACTTTAAACTCTGAGCTCTGCCGAAGCAGCAAAGTTTTTCAGCATGACATTTATTTATATATATATATATATATATATATATATACATAACCACCTGCATGACAAAGAGGCCTCTGCCTCCCCCAAACCAGCAGGAGGCAAACAAAGCAAGGCCCTCAGCAACGACTCTCCATTTGCAACACAGCGGGAGGGTTTCAGAAGACATTTTCAGGGCAGTCAGGCTGAAGCGTGGGCATGACAGTTTCGATCACAGACATTTAACTGGAAAGCATATGCATTAATGCTATCAATAACACCATGCTCAAATTAATGGCTAATAGCATACAGTTTAGGTCCAGTTTTTTTGTTGTTGTTGTTGTTGTTTTTTCATGACCATGCTCAGGGGCGATTCTAGGATTTTCATTTTAGGGGGCTCAGCCCCCAGTGAGGGTATAATAATAATAATAGTAGCCTAATAATAAATAAATAAATATATATACAGTGGGGGAAAAAAGTATTTAGTCAGCCACCAATTGTGCAAGTTCTCCCACTTAAAAAGATGAGACGCCTGTAATTTTCATCATAGGTATACCTCAGAAGAAGTTACAGGTCTGTGAGAGCCAGAAATCTTGCTTGTTTGTAGGTGACCAAATACTTATTTTCCACCATAATTTGCAAATAAATTCTTTAAAAATCCTACAATGTGATTTTCTGGATTGTTTTTTCTCATTTTGTCTCTCATAGTTGAGGTATAATTACAGGCCTCTCTCATCTTTTTAAGTGGGAGAACTTGCACAATTGGTGGCTGACTAAATACTTTTTTGCCCCACTGTATATATATATATAAATAAATAAGATAAAAAAAATATTTGATTAATAGGGGTCATATACTAAACTGTAAAATTGCAGTATTCCACTGTATTGCATAGATAGGTATAACATTTGAGTACTGAATAAGACAAATTCAAGTCTTCATGATCTCGCACACACAACCTGTTTACTGTACAAACACAAAATGTTACTGTTTGCATTTCTAGTACAACCTTCTTTCCTTAGCTCAAGTATGCAAACCTATTTGCCACTGGAATATGTATTATACTGAAAGTGAAATTTTCAAATAAAAATGAAAACATGATTGTTTTATAAAGTATGCGTTCACATGTGCTTCATTTTCACTGGAGGAAACAGCTGTGGTGTGATGAGGGCTGAATGCAGTGAAAACTTAGGCTACAGTAGATGTTGAACCGATTATTGCTCCCCCATGATATTTTATAAACTGAATTTATGACAAAGAACTGCACAGATGCAGATATTATAACAATCTATCGATAAACACACCTTGTCTTCCTTTTTCTCGCTCTGTGCCGCTGCGGTCTGTGGATTGAAAAAGAACGCGCTGAAAGACTGGGAGGAGCCAATCAAAGTCTGCGGCCGTTTTCATATGAAAATTAAAGGAGACTGAGGTGAGCCCCCCTAAAAATGGCCTAGCGACGCCCGTGACCATGCTCATTTGATTTTCTTCAGTTTTACTCCAACCTGAGTCCCTAAGGCTTGCTAAGATTTTTTTTATTAAAATTCTGTATATGCATTAGGGGTGATACCGAATAGTCGAAGATTCAATGTTTCGATAGGAGGAGGCTGATTCGACTACCAATCTCACAGTCGAATATCCGTGGGGTATTATGATCATGCCATGTTGGCTATATGGGGGTGCTCAAATGTCTGATTTCACATAGAACTACTGGTTAGTTAACATACAGCCTATTAAAATAATGCTGTAAATAAGTTAATATACAGCCTATTAAAATAATGCTGTAAATAAGAATCTGAAAAGAAAGAAGCTTCAAATAAATACTTTAACGTGCGTGAATAAATCCAAACACCCATATAGATTTAAGTTTCACTTTCCATGATCCGTCACCGACAGAGGAGCATTTTGGCAGCAGGGATTTACAGTAAATCTTTAACAAGACTCAAATTGACACAGGCAGAGTGAAAGACTGGATTTTTTTCGATGAGGTAGGGTACAAGTGACTTCAAAACATTTCAGTCAGTTTATATATATTGTGTATATTATATTATTTATTGTTTATATTGTTTAAGATGCATTTGGTTGAGTTGCGCTGCAGTAAAGTGCTTCATTGTAGTACTACGGTGATTATCTCTTCAGCGCACAGCGACAAACTACAATGCAGGATATTAATAAATATGACTGGGACTGTCATATACATAACATTATAATGAGAACACTATTATAATAAAACGCTGTGAATTTTTAGAGCTTAGTTGCCGTGTTTCTGCACGTTGTTGCGTGAAGAACGCATCCACAAAAGGAGTTCATTCAGAGACATGACACATTGCAGACACGTTCATGCATTCGGGGCATTATGTGCAGATAGCCTATAAGTCGTAATATTAACTTTATGTTGTATAAATAATGATGCGTATTCTATATGAGATAAATGATGAGGTAAATCCCATTGACTAAAAACCTGTTATCAGATGCTTCATTCTACTGGTCATATTCAGCGCGCGCAGCTCAAAACAGACATGCAGAACATTAATAACTACTGTCATATACATAACATTATAATGAAAGCACTATTGTAAAAAATGTTGTGAATTCTTAGGGTTTCACTGACGTTTAATGTTTAATGTTTTTTAATCAAAACATAAAACATTATTTACCCCGTTTGTATCTGCAAGGCGTCCGTTACACATTTTCCCTGTGTGTTAACCTAATTATGACTGTCGAATGTCTGACTTGACTCTTGGTAATGTATTTTGCCCTGCCCCCAAAACATATGATTCGACTATCAGTCGTAAATATGCAAGATTCGAAAATTCTGATTCGACTATGGAAATCCTTAGTCGGGGACACCCCTAATATGCATATAGCCAACCTCAAAGTCTTCGCTTTGCTACAATGAATATTTTAACTAGGGATGCAACGGTACATGTGTAGTATTCATCCCTTACGAAAATTAACCATGGTTTTACTACAAATAAAACCAAAAACCATGGTATCTATAGTTAAACTATGGAAATCCTTAGTCGGGGACACCCCTAATATGCATATAGCCAACCTCAAAGTCTTCGCTTTGCTACAATGAATATTTTAACTAGGGATGCAACGGTACATGTATAGTATTCATCCCTTACGAAAATTAACCATGGTTTTACTACAAATAAAACCAAAAACCATGGTATCTATAGTTAAACTATGGCAACCACAAATTAACCATGGTTTTGCTACACTAACCATAGTTTAACCATGGTATTTGTGGTAAAACCACTGTTTAAAAAAAAAGGCAATTTTATGTTTAGTTTTTTCCCCCTGCTGTACCAAAACCATACCGAACCGTGTTTAACCGATACTGCCCAGGAGAAAAGATACGGTTAACATGTTGCCTTTCTGTATTATTCATTAGTGGGGCATGATGCCACATTGTATGGGGTATGTTTATAATGTTTAAACAATTAAATTTAAAATTATAAAAATTAAAATAACTAAAAATAATTACACAATAAAAAAAACAATCATACAATGATTAGTATATGTAGATTAATTAAAACTGATTCATTTATTAAAGTATTATATGTTTAATAATGTTTAAACAATTAAATACAAAAATAAATGAATTAATTAAAATTAAATGTTCAGTATTCAAACTAAATCAGTATAATTAAATCAATGTACTACTAACACATTAATTCATTTTATAAACTAAAAACATTTAAAACATTTGATAACTTTTCCCAGTCAGACATGTATAACCATCACCTGTTTGAATCCAACATACAAAATCGCCACTATAGAAACCACATGTGTAATTGAATTGTGGATGCCTGACACACATCCCTTGCCCCGGCATCCCCTTCATGACACATTATTTCACCAAGGCTGGTCGATTATGGCCGATTAGGTGAAGGTTACAGGGCTAAGTCTTAAGTTGCGTGCACCCAGCGCTCCCTCTCTGGCCGACAGCTCCCCTTAAGCTACACCTGAGGTCATTATGATGTTAAAGCAGGTGCTGATGTGGTAGAAGATGAGAACAGAGGGTTCTGAAAAGGAATGCTCATTTTTGAAAAAAAAAGAAAAGAAAAAAAGGGCCAGAGGGTCTTTGCAGGAGTCTATTTATAGTGCTGGATCAAGCCAACAGGGCTTAGGGGACTAGCGGGATGAAAAAAGCAAGGACCTGCTAATGGAAGTGCTAAGAATGTGACACAGACGAGAACATGTTCCTCTTTGCCATTCAACCTCTCATCACGCTACAGATAAAATAATCAGCATGTGGTGTGACCGTAATTTTGCACAAATGGTAATACGACTTCAAATTTGAGGTAAATTTGAAGCCGTTGCAGAAAAAAAGTCTCTCTAATGCTCTTCAAGGGGTAACGGAGCAATATTTTAAAAATACAAACACAGCTTGAAGTGCTTTACTTCTCTTCTAAGGTTATCACAGACACCTACAGCAAATGACTGTGAATAAATTATATGATTATTGCATAGCATATCCTCTAAAACAAAATCATGCATTTGATTCGTTTCTGCAATTTCCGTGGTGTGGCAGGCAACTGCTGAAAGGCAGTGATCCAAAGAAGAAAACTTCATAAAAGAGGATGACTGCTGCCATCTCTCTTTTTTTAAGACATTCTTGGCTTAAGGAGAAAACTGAAGGTAATTTCCCTAAATTGCTCCAGCAGAAGAAACGGGTAAATCATTGTATGCTCGTTTGGTGGACACTGATAGAAAGTCACTAGGAAAAAAAGAACGACATGTTTTGTTCTTTTATCCTCTCTGTAGGTTTTTGATCACTTTAGCATCAAATGAAAAGCACCAGGAGAAAGCAGAAAGTGGAGAAACTTACTCAAATGAATACAGACAATTTGTGAGCAGCAGTTACCTTCGAGTGCTCAACATAAGTAACATGTTTCAAAGGACGGCGGCATCTGACTCGCATCTGTTTACAGTAGCTAATAGCATGTGAGGGTTTGCTAACACACATGATTTACTCCTGAGAATTTCTGATCTTTAGTTCAATAGAAAGTTTCTCAGCAAATCCAAAATACTCCATGTTCTACCTTGAAATTAGCAGATAATTGGAAATGAATGAGCAATTGACATGACAAGCCAGGCTGAAGAGCTCTGCATGTCTTGTCATTTTGAAGCATTGATATTAGTTCTGATCTTCCCTTCGCCTTCTTCCCAATTTTGTTATTCCAGTATTTCTTTAATTCTTTAATAAACTTTTGTTGTTCTTCCAAATAGGCATAATTTTGTTTAGCTTTTTTCTTCTCACTAGAAAGCACTCAAAGAGCAAATGTACAGTAGTTATTTGAAAGTCCCAAAAGCATACAAATAATTTTTAATAATTCAATATATAGTAGGTTTTTCAGCCAGTTTTTCTCTCTTTTTTTGGCATAAAGTCTCTATTGCTCACCAAGACCAAGTACTTATCTGATCAAAAATACCAAAAACAGCAGCAATGTTGTGAAATATTATAACAATTTAATACAACTGTCTAATACAACTTGAATAAAGAACTATAACTATATTATAAATGCAATATATTTACCTTTACAAGTAATATGGCAGACTTATTTGCATATGCTAATTATAATATTCTCAGTCTTAATACTAATTATTGCCATGTGTTGACCAATCATATGCCACTGGCATAGTATCTGATGGCAGGTGTTTCAAATAATTCTCACCTAGTGACTGGAAAATATTAGCTTGACATTTACAAATCAGTGCCGTTGACAAACAGCCAAAGAGATGTCTATGACTCTCCCCAACACAGACAGGCAAACAGACAATAATATGAACAGATATCCATCAGCAAATCTGTGTATGTATGAGTCATATGTCAAATAGAGGAGAAAAAACAGATATATCCCTCTAACTTATAGCTACATGACAGTCATATTTAAAAAAAATTCTTGATCTAATTACATAAAGCAACTCTGAATGCATCAAACTGCACAGAAACACATTACAGCAACAGTAGTCATGTATTCCTTAACACTAAAATGTAGTGTTGTTTTACAGTTAAACTGTGAACAGCTTTAGCCATAAGAGTAAGTGATAACTCAAACGAATGCCACTTTTTTTCTTTCCATAAATCAATTTCCTATGAAATACAAACCGTTAAGTTTTACCCTATGTGACAAATAATCAAATTACCTTTAGTTCCCCAGGTAATCAGAGCCTGAATTTTCCCATCTCTAAATGACAACACAGTCTAGCAGATTGGAGGAACTTGATTAATCACGACTGGAAAACTTGATTAATCATACTTCATTAAATCACAACTTCATCGTTCAAAACAACGCACATGAGCTCGCTGTGGTTCATATCCATCATCCTCAAACTTATTCTCTGGATGTTGTCTTTATATTTCAGAATAAATTAATGGCATGCACAATAGAGGTGTGTTTGCCTCTGCACATATGTAATCCAAGATCTGAAAGAAAAATAAAGAAATTGCTTGAGATTTCATGAAAACAGAATTACTGCATAAAACAATTCATCCAGGACATATTTGACAGGTGAATCAGTAATCAGCAGAAGAAAAATAATTAAAATTTAAAAAAAAATGTGCTCATGTTAACAAATGCACTCAAGTACTTTGTCGTGGTTGAGAGTAACAAGCAGCCGATTCAGCATCCACTATATACTCTACAATCTGGCCTTCACATTAATTTGTGTCTGGGGCGGTGGGTGGCCTAGCAGTATGGTGATCCATTGTAACTCAGTAGGAGAGTATGTCATGTTAAGAAGTAACGCATTGCTAATTGCAGAAGAGCTCATGCTGGGGTGATTATAATAAATATACTGTAGATGAAATATTAGCCCACCTACTGTTGTTTACTGCAAACAATGGGTTCTGTCCAAAAAGTTAAAACAAGTTCCTGATGAGCATAGTAAGACATCAGCTACCTCATTAACCAAGATTTTCGTGGCACTTCGAAAAAGAACTTCCAGAAAAGTCTTCTGGTTCATCCACCATCTGAATCTAGCTGACGGCTCGCTTAATTATGAGACTATGTATGCCTTCGGGGTCAGTTCCTCATCAGAAGTGCACATATAGATCGCAATGACATTACTGTCACAACCGCCTTCACACTTAATTGAATACACCAACGATTTTCATTTCAGGTCTTGAGCAGACAAGAATCCAACCTCTTTTCTGTTATAGCATCCCTTGTATGCCTTAAAAAGCCCACCTGTGGGCCACTCATGAAACACTCCCTCAAGATGAACTGTTATATACAGACATACACATATAAGGTGAAATATATTCATGTATAATTAAATATATAATAAATTGGTTGTTATAGAATTGAATATTAGCAGGGGTGCACATAAGCATTGCGCAAAAAAAAAAAAAGTGCTGGGTAAATAAGTTCAGACTGCTCATTTGTGCACCGACATGGTTGACAGCTGTTAATGCACAATCAGTAACTGTTTTAGATCAAGTAACTGTAATACTGTATAAGACTTCCATTCGAACTGAAAGCATAAATATAGGCTACTGAATGCACTGCCAGTTTCACAGCAAAACTCAAAACCGTGACCATTTCATTCACTCGGCATTCGGGGTCAGTTCCTCATCAGAAGTGCACATATAGATCGCAATGACATTACTGTCACAACCGCCTTCACACTTAATTTAATACACCTCCAACGATTTTCATTTCAGGTCTTGAGCAGACAAGAATCCAACCTCTTTTCTGTTATAGCATCCCTTGTATGCCTTAAAAAGCCCACCTGTGGGCCACTCATGAAACACTCCCTCAAGATGAACTGTTATATACAGACATACACATATAAGGTGAAATATATTCATGTATAATTAAATATATAATAAATTGGTTGTTATAGAATTGAATATTAGCAGGGGTGCACATAAGCATTGCGCAAAAAAAAAAAAAGTGCTGGGTAAATAAGTTCAGACTGCTCATTTGTGCACCGACATGGTTGACAGCTGTTAATGCACAATCAGTAACTGTTTTAGATCAAGTAACTGTAATACTGTATAAGACTTCCATTCGAACTGAAAGCATAAATATAGGCTACTGAATGCACTGCCAGTTTCACAGCAAAACTCAAAACCGTGACCATTTCATTCACTCGGCAGCGCTAAAACCCGGGAGTGCATTTGCCAGCAACCCGCCAAAATAAAATGCTGATTTTAGGTTTGAAAATGTTGAAAATTCATATATATATAAAAGGTAAATAACAGTAAACAATAGTATTATTGTACTTATATTTAAAGTGCAATAATGCTATTATTACTGTCATTATTATATTTAATGTGTCACATTATGTGCAGTGTGAGCACAAACCAAATCTCCAGGTGCTCTTATGAGAACCAGACTGAAAAACTTATGTGCACCCCTGAATATTAGCATATTGTGTGATATGTATACTGTTGTGTATATTATACACTATACTAATAGCATATATTATTATGTATACTACCTCATATAACCAATGTTTGGAGTCAGTCAGATTTCTTTTTAAAAAATTAATACTTTTATTCAGCAAGTATGCATTAAACTGACCAAAAGTGATATTAAACACATATATAATGTTACATATATAATGTTATGGATTTAATGCTGTTATTTTATTAACTTTCTATTCATCAAATAATTGAAAAGATTGGAGTAATGGCTGCTAAATATACATCTTTGTACTGGATTAAATACAATTTTAGAAAAGATTTACAATTTTTAAAATTAAAGTATTTAAGAAATATTTCATAATATTACTACTTTTACAAAATGTTGCCTTGCTGAAAATCTTTTTTTTTTTTTCAAACACTACTGTCATGTTTTTCAAAGACGCAAAACAGTGCTGTGGCTGTGTTTGGAACCATTTTTGTTGGCGAAATAGAGCAAAAAATAGGCAATGTGGTGTCTAAAACGTAAGTCTCTTAATATTAACTTCTTGATTATTGAACTATTGTATAAAATCAATATCAGATTTGTGATTTTTGCGGGAAAAAATGGCACTCTTCGTCTGATATTGATCAACTATATGAAATTATATAAATATATAAATTTTCTGCCCCCATATCTTGAATTTTGGGAGCGTTCTAAATGCATTTTATTATACTGAATCATGCAGTGAAAGAACACACTCTAAATGAGCATTAAGTCTAGCTAGTGTTTAAGCACTCATAACTCCTCTTATAATCAATAAAGCTGTCCATACACAGTATGATAAATGAATCTTACATCGTACACTGAAAAAAATGTTTTTGAAAAAAATATCCCTAAGTTCAAGTTATTTATTTTTCATTGGCTCAAGTTAAAAAATATAGATGTGAATCATTACCCTAAATTTTTTTAATTGGATGAATGAAAAAAAATGTCAGTGTATGTACATCTGCAATTTGTTGCTTATGATGAGGGAATTCACGATTCCTCTTCAGGAACTCGAGCTGCGTCGAGAACGCTAGGGGAACGCCTTCAGTGACCCATGCTCTGAATCACATGTGAAATCAGTCCAATAGCTGAGCGGGACGTCACGGCGGATGACGTCATGACCGGGAAGCTATAAAAGCACGTGCGGCGGAGCCAGCGTCAGCTTTCTGTCATTCAGCGAAGTCATGTTTATTGTTGTCTGTCAAAAGTCTATAAGCTCCAGCTATGTCTAAGCTCATGCAAGGACAAAGCATTTCAAGGGCGAGAGCAAGCCACGTTGTAGGTTGTGTGTTTCTCCCTGCCCAAAGATAATGTTATATCACGAGTGGGGACACACACAGCCTGTGCGTGGTTTGCTTGCGAGCGAAGCATAGTTGTTACTGCCTTGCTTCGCTCTCAGAGGGCTCTCTTTGAGGAGGGAGCTTTCACTAGCGTTCCTTGCGGTGCCGGCCCCGCTTTCGCCGAGGCGGAGCGGCGGCTGTGCTCGTGGGTTTCGCGTATGGATCTGCTAACCACCAGATCCGGCGCCCGCTCTCGGGGTTTGGAAGCCCGCGCTGCGGTACTTCCCCCCCCGGGGAGAGGGCGCGACGCTCGGCCTGTCTTTCTCCGAGGAGATTGATACGGAGGCCGTCAAAGAGCTCGCCAGTTGCACAAACATCAGTTACACAAGCAAACAATATTATGCCTTATATTATAATGAGCAGCATTAATAAGGAGCAGAGCTCGCGCAGTCGGGGCGGATTGTGTTTTTTTTTCCCGCTATTAAACTCTCCGCTCTCGCCGGGCACGCTCCGAGGAGTGTGTCCGTGCCTG
>NW_015506721.1:190993-196475 GCF_001515645.1 Sinocyclocheilus grahami
TTCATTGTTATAGCCTAAAATGTATCTCCTTCAGTGAAGCAGTGGCAGTAATTAAAGCACAAAAGCAACACATTTCATAAGACGGCTGCTTTCTTGTTAACTCTGTAGTATGGTTGTGTATCAATACTCAAATTATGTTGCATTAACATATTTTTTGTTTGAACATGCACATATTGACTGCTGCTAATACTTTGAATGACTAATTATCATCAAATTAATATTAAAAGTCTGATGCCATGAACAGCATGAATTATATGGGAAAATGTCTCTATTTCTGAAACCATAACTTCAAGATCTCTCATTGTGATGAGGCAGCATGTGCTCCAGATTTAAACAGTTCATTTTGTCTAATAAGGGCTCCAGATGTGAAGATAAGATTATCTTCTTTCCTCTATTATTGATGTAGTTCTGTGCCCAAGGACTCCTGGAAGGCCTAATGGTGAATAGAGGAGATTTCATTCACAAAAATGGAATTAATGATGACTTCCTAAAAATATCTGGAAAGAATCTGGACTGTTTTAATCCGCATACATCGTTTGGCTTGCTGAAGCCTCATGTTCAGAAACCTTCAAAATCATTAAACTTGAGATCTTTGAAAAACTACAGCAAGGCTTCTGACAAGTGCAATGAATGATTCAGTACTAAATTCCAAAATCATGCACAAAAGCAGAGTGAAGACTGACTGAATCACACAATTACCTAGTTTAGGTGGCCAGGTCCTATATTTAGTGCCGTGTTCTGGAAAATCTGTATACTGCATAAAGTTTCTAATAAGTGGTTAGTGGACCCAGCAGACATTTATGGTTTCTTGTATAAGTAAAATGTAATGTAAGCCAAAAACAAACAAACAAACCTCCAATTCAGTTAAGTAATTTAGAGGAAGCATTTAGACTAAGTGATTTAGGCTAATTATTGTTCCCTTATTTTTTAAAGTGAAACTCAGAAGTGAAATGGATGCACATGAAAAACACAAAGAGCAACCTGCTGAGATGGGAGAATTAATGTGACCTTTATGAAATTGCCTAAGACTATTCAATCTTTTTCTTTTAAGAGGCTCATTTGCTTTCTCAAAAAAGTTTCAAATCTTCATTTAAGTGCACACTTATAATTAAATGACTGTAATCACATTTTAAATTTAGAATAATAGCAATAATCCAAAGTAGCCAGCACCTTAAATTTAATAAAAAGTGATTAAAATTCAAAAAAGTCTGACAAAAGTTGATAGAAGGCTAGTTCACTCAAAAACAAATATGTGCTGTTGATTTACTCACCGTCAGGCCATCCAACATGTAGGTGACTTTTTTTTTCTTCAGTAGAACATTAAATATGTTTTTAGCTGAAATCACGCTCATTGGTGATTCATAAAATGCAAGTCAGCGGCTGCATGTTTTTGAGAATAAAAAAGTGTATCAAGGAACATGAAATGAATACCTGTCTCTTGACAATATTTTGAGATCATATGAAGCAAAACGATTGGTCTGTGCAAGAAACTGAACTTTATTGTTACCTGTAACCTCATTTCACTTCATATGACCTCAATATATCATTAAGAACCACAGGTATTAATTTCGTGTTCCTTGATATGCTTTGTTGATACTCAAAAACATCCAGTGCTGATTTGCATTATATCAATCACGAAAGACCACGGTTTCAGCTAAAAATCTTCTTTACTGTTCTACTGAAGAAAATAAGTCACCTACATCTTGGATGGCCTGAGGGTAAAGTAATAAAGAGTAAAGAGTAAATTAACATCAAATTTTCATTTTTGTGTGAACTAGCCCTTTAAAAGGTGATTTTGTTTGAGATTGTTTTCAAATGCAAAAATATCCATACCCCTTTTTTTTTTAAGTGTGATCTCTAAAGTGTCCAGATACTTTATGTACTTTCAAATGTTTGGTATATTGCTACTGTTCATTTACTGCATACTTATCATTATCTGTATTTACTGTCCTTCATGTCCTACAGCATTTTGTCTCTCTTCTGCACACTAATGATAGCTTGCAGAGAAAGAAGTAAAGAAAAAAAAACATTTCACTGCCACCATGTTGAGCAAAATAAATCTTTAAGCTTTGAACAACAACAATACAGTGGCTGATTCATATTACAACTGTGCCCTCAAAGAAGGCTTTATACAATTCAAAAGATGGCTATTTTTTAAGCTTTTTACACTGCATCTGATTTAAAAACATAATATTCCTGGGGAATTTCAAAGTTCTAATGATTTAAAATACGTATATTTAATATTATAAAATAGGGATATAAAATGACACAATGAGAACAGCTCAAAACCAGGCATCATTTGCTGTTTTCATAAAGCTCTCACAACCTTGCCAAACTCTTGCTACCTTTTCACACAGTTTGCGTACATCAAACTCTCTGGAGCTTTCCCAGAGAAGAATGAATCTTGGATGAAGGACATGTAGAGAATGCAAATGTTCTGTCTGTGTTTCCCCTAAACTTCAATTTCTCAGCTTCAGTTATGTAGACAGGTCGTCTGTCTTCCCCCTCAGGGGCTGCTTGATGACATCTGTCGCCACATATGGCGGCCAGAAAGAGTGTTTGTTTTTAAATCTAATGATAAGCACGACAGTGGGATCTATTATGTGGAGAAATGATAATGGTATTGCTGATCATATTTTCAGAAAATGTTTTATCCTATTAGAGTGCACGTAGCGTGTTGTGGTGGGGGGGAAAAAACGCAAGAATGATGAAAAAAGGTTTCAAGTGCCAAAGATGGCAGCTAGGATAAAATTGTTGAAGGAAAATAATCTATGTTTATGGAAAGGGAGAAGCACTTTTATGTGATAGAGGCTATTTTCTCGAACGCAGAACAGTCATCTAAAATGATTGCTTTACAGTGATGATAAACACTGACTTTTGCGAGGTGTAAGTCTTTTGGCACATTTCATTTTGCACTAGCGCTAAGGTCTGAGTGCTGTAATGGCCTCATCTAAACAGATCTATTGCTGTACATTTAACCTCCTGGCATACTATGATCTCCTGCCAAGGATATTAGGGTATGCTTGCATAGTATTTATTTTGCCTACTACTGTACTTGGATTTGGTTTGATAATAGCTATTCAGGGCTTATTTGATCAGTAAAGGGAAATTTGATCAGCAAAATGATGTAGACCCAATTGTTATTGGACATGCTGGTGTTCAGTCACCTTGAATGGATGGAATAATCTCTAAATATTGTTTTCTGAAAACATCAAGCCCCTTGTCATATTACTAACCTCAGATTGAAGACTTATTTTTTCCTCCTCTAAACAGAAACAATATCTACAGTACAAGAGCACTATTGAGAATCAAGGTTGTTGAATTTTTAGATTGACGAAATGTTAGTCAATACCTTAATAGACTTAACTCGCAAATGCCTGTTATAAAGTAAGAATTGTGAGATATAAACTCGCAATTCTGAGAAAAAAGTCAGAATTGAGAGTTTATATCTCGTAATTGTGACTTCGTTTCTCAGAATTGCGAGTTCATATCTCTCAATTCTGACTTTATAACTCGCAATTGTGAGTTTATATTTCACAATTCTGAGAAATATCTGAAATGCACGTTTGTATCATGCAATTCTGAGAAAAAAAAAGAGTTAGAATAGCGAGATGTGAACTCGCAATTACAAGAAAAAAAGTCAGAATTGTGGAATAAAAGGTCACAATTAATTTTCTCTTATTTTATTCAGTGGCAGAAATGGGCTTCCATACATATGTGATATAGACCTATGCTAAATAATTAACTTTATTACACATAAAATATAGTAAGACAGTATAAGTAAAACAGATAACCATAATATACAATACCTATGATATAATGAAATGAATGAAATATACATATTTGTAAAAGTGTATTTTCCAATTGCGGTCAATGGAGAAAGAGGTTTTTGTTGCAGATTGTGTAATTACAAACATCTACCAACAGGGGCTAATTTTAAAATATCAGTTTCAAGAAGTTAATATACTAGAGAACACATCACTTAAAAAAAAAATAAAAAGATAAATATTAATATAAATATTAACAAATTAAATTAAAACCTTCAGGTATTTATTAATTAGACAAATATTGCTTCAATGGGCATTTACAAAAAAAATTTGGGAAATCCCCCCGAAAAAAGCCTATAGTCAACCGAACTGAAAAATAAACAACTTAATTAACCACTGTAATGACATTTCATATATTCATTTGTAATTGTAGGGAATGATTATTACTACATTCAGGTTTTGCGAGGACTCGGATCTGAATGTCCCAAGTCCACCTGATTAAACTGATTTCACATTTGTTAGTTTACACTTTAAATCAAGGGGTCGTCTAGCGAGCCGGTGATTCCTAGTATCTTTTAACAAATTAAATATGTGTTTTCCTGGCCACGGTCAACACAACTATGATTATTTGTAAGCTCTTAACAGAGGTAATTATTATAAGTAAGCTACGAGCTCAGTAGCAAGGGATCTTTTTGGCAATAGTTTTAACCTTGAAATTATATGACACCAGACACTTCTTCTTTATAAATGAAACATGAATTTTATTGGCTAATCTAGATTACATAAAAACCTAACTAAAACATACACATACACACAAAGATTCAAGGAAATTAATCAACGGAGTTGCATGAAGTTTTCAAAGTCCTAACGTCTTTTTTTCGCGAGTGGTTTTAAATTCAGCCTGGGAGAAACACCAAGCATAGATTGTCTTATCTTTACTGCTTAACTCAATTCACCAGTTCAACACCGATGTCAGCAGATAGCCACATAGATGTCAAAAGAGCTTAGATCTCATTCACATCTAGGTCATGGCATATCCCATATCACCAAAAAAGGTAAAAAAAAAAAAAAAAAAAAAAGGATGCGAGCCAGGGGCATCCACACTGCTTTGCATTAATAACTGTTCACAGAAAGAGCTTAGATCTCATTCACATCTAGGTCATGGCATATCCCATATCACCAAAAAAGGTAAAAAAAAAAAAAAAAACAAGGATGCGAGCCAGGGGCATCCACACTGACTTGCATTTATAACTGTTCACAGTGGCAGGCCATACGTTTCATGATGCCACTTAATGAAACACTTCCCCCAACACTTGTGTTGTTTTGGAGCATAGTTTTGAGCCCTCCATCTGGGAAGTGGCCACATGGCAAAGCCACCATCAGCCAATAATAAACACCTTGGAAAAAAAAAACTGAATAGGTGGTAAATTTGCAATCCTGCCTCTAGGGTCTGTCCATCAAACAGTTGCTGAAGACAGAAAACAAAGTCAAACGAATGGATGTGTACAGCATAGGCAACCTTTTCTGAGGGAAGACTCCTGAAAAACCGGAAGGTTTATTGGTTTTCATTATACCTTGCCAAAATGTCTAAAACTGTTGCTCAAAATTTGAGCTAAAATGCCTTTTTGGGTTTCAGCCAAGGTGAAGCGTAGACACTCGGTGTAGCTGGCAAGTTTATTTATCATTCAGATGGGACAAAAATTTGGTAAGTCAGA
>NW_015506721.1:197383-198836 GCF_001515645.1 Sinocyclocheilus grahami
AAGTTTATTTATCATTCAGATGGGACAAAAATTTGGTAAGTCAGATTTGGCCAAAACTAAGCTCATTGCAATCACAAAAAGATTCAGTATTGTGTCTTTTATTTTATTTCTAGGTTTGTAGAACTATAATCTTTACAATTATCATTATAGTTATTCTCCTTGGTCTTTAATGTACATTAAAAACAGAAAAGGTCTATACATGAATGAATCATTCACAATACAATCTATAAAATGCATTTACAAAATAGACTGGGTGAATTTTCATTTCATGCCAATTTTAATGACTGCTCTATAAGTAAATCATAAAATAATGCTTATAGGCTTGTGAATCCTCAAAAGCAACAGATCAAAGTCTTCACAAAAGCTTTGTATGATGAAGTCAAGATGTAAATGCATAGTGCCTTCAGGCAATACACAGACTGACTATATATGTTGTAAATCTGCATGATGAGGCCATGCCAAAAAAGCTCTTAAGCCTTAAAATTCCCTTAAGCTTTGGAAAATGTGTAATGTTTTGTTAAAAATAACTGACTCTGGAACCCAGATCGCTTTCAAAGTGTTCCTCTATCACATTATGACACCGAACAAGAGGGAAGATATTTTCGTTTTCTTTAGTTCTTTCATCAGTGTTTGAAGTTGAAAGCTATGTGGCCGTAGCATCTAACAGTGTCCAATCTGTCAGAAGCGAGGCGTTTTAATTATAAGGTTTAGGGGTTGAAAACCTAAGGCTAGGTGTCAAGGCCACAGTCGATACAGTTCAAGCTTTCGTCTGGCAATTAGCCGACCACTGGATTGACGGAGTATCTCGGCCTCACCTGGCTGTTCTTTCCTCTGAAGTTAACATGTCAGTCTCTCCTTCCCTGCTAATAACAGATGTTCACAGATGGCTAGTATGTGTGCGCTTCAATGTCAGCCCCATCCAGTTAACCTCTGGTCAGAGCGGGGTTAAAGACAGATTTATCAGTGTTATTAAGACCTTCTGGTGTTGTTTACTTTGAGAAGGCAGAGACAGGCCTGTCAGCGGCTTTTTCAAGTTAGCACTAGTTACATTTCAATACATTTATCAGAGATCATAAACACATCCAGTCTTTTATGTATAAATTTAAACACTTTGAACCAAAGATCAGCAGAAAAACTTAAAGGCATAGTTCACCCAAAAATACTGACAGTTTCCTCATCCTCAAGTTTTTTCCAAACACATATGACTTACTTACTTCTGGAAAGTTCAAGTTGCTCTTTTAAATTCAATTACTGTCAAACAAGATTTTCAAGGCAAGATTATTTAGCAAATAACGAGAAGTCTTCAGAAGTCTTACAGTAAAATATAGCACCCAAGTTATATTGACAACTTTTATGATGTTTGCATGCTGCTTTCTTGTCCTTGGAGCTTGACAGAAGTTAGTCACCTTCGCATTCATTTTATGTAAGAGAGAAGTTGGGACGTCGTGTGCAC
>NW_015506721.1:199227-200568 GCF_001515645.1 Sinocyclocheilus grahami
GGTGTCAAAAGGCTACCAATTGTCAAGGGGGTTTAGCAAGTAGTATTTTCTTTCAATGACAACCGCTGAGCAAGTTTCTTATGAACGAGCGCAAGGTAATGAAAGTAGGGCTTCTTTGTTTTATTGAAGTTCTCAGACTACCTCCCAAGGTGCCACATTTTTTCAAACAAAGATGTTGCACATCATTGTCAAACCAGGCATCCAAAACTTTGTAAATTATAAAATCCTGACAGATCTGCAATAATCAAAGCATCATATCCGCCCCACTCTGCTCTGACATATTATCCTCTGTGTTGCAACCAACTGTGAAAAATTTGTCTTCTAAATAAACGTGATCTAATTATAGACATTATTGTAGAGGCCTTGGGTGCCTAGTGAAACTACGCACAGTTATACCGCAGAGAGCAGCGAGTCAACAGCTCAGCCATGCAGATGGAAAGAAAGAAAGGAGGCTTTTATTAAATATTCCGAGCACAAACAACAGACAGAATTGAGCTGGGAGTGGGCCTACGCTTTCAAACAAAAGTATATCTCATGAACGGAATGAAAAACAATAACCCGACCTTCAAGAGCATTCGCTCACCTCAAATGGTCCAACCCTCTTTCTGACAGACAGTGGCAGCAATTCTCCAAGGGCATGTTACCATCTCACTCTGACCTATAGGGCAAAACTTTCGTCAACCATTTTGGGTTTCTATTTGCTCGCTGCAGACTATTGAAGGCTGAAACAGAGAGAATGTTGGAAATTATACATAAAAACAGCAATGGCAATTTTGTCGTTCGGTTTTAGGTATCAATAGGAAATGCAATCTGACAGCAGGCTTCTGGAATGGCCACACCCATTACAGATTTGTGTATTAAACAATCATATTACCGCATGTGAATCGATACGTTATGCTCCATTAAATAAACAAGTCTTTGAGTGTGCCCTACGTAATGTGGTTACGCTCACATATCTAGTTATCAAATTTATTCCACACAATCATTGTAATGTGCTGCTCTAAGGCATTTGAGGTGAAGTTAGACCGTGTGCTAAGCTGTCTGAATTCTCCTCTGAATACCTGGCAGCACATTTACTACCCAGTAAAACATTTCACCTTGCAATTCCATTGTATTTATTTACGGTATATACACAAATATATATATAAAAATTTAGGATTGCAAACAAATGCATACTGGTGGTGTTTAAACAATCTGGGACAAATTATAACTTATACACTATAGAATTGCATAAAGGTGCATTGCTAATTTGACCGTGGACAATGACAGGAAGTTTGGGGAGAGAAAGAGGAAAATAGAATCACATCAAGAGAGAACTTTGGTTCTGACCACATTTTTTTT
>NW_015506722.1:0-3203 GCF_001515645.1 Sinocyclocheilus grahami
AAAAATAAAAAAATTGGCTCTTTGGTCAAAAAAGGTTCCCGACCCTTGACTACAGTACTTTACCTGAGCAGATGACTCCAGCATCTTTATTATGATCACAGTTGTGTCTATCCCATCCTCCTGACCCACAGTTCTTTAGCGTGGATTCTGATCCCCAACACATGACAAAATTTATCCAGATTTGTCCTGAACCTGGTCCAAAATGAGCACCATGCAGAGCATCTACAGGTTCTCCACAGTCCAGCTCTCTACACACCACTGCAGCATCAGGCAAATCCCAGACATCATGACACACTGTTCCCCACTGACCTCTATGAAGAACCTCCACTCTACCAGCACAGCGACTGTGACCACCAACCAACCTCACATTCACACAATCTATATATTGAGCTGAAGCATTGACAAAAAGATGATGGGATTAGAATAAGGGTGGGAGAGAAAGAGAAAAATGAATGCATATGGTTACAAAGTGGGGATAGACAAATGGAACACCTAAGCTTTTAAATGTAATATTTCTTCCTATTTTTTCCTCTGTATCATGCAGTGCATCTATAAGCTTTAATCTCTTTATCTATAAGCTTTTATCTCAATTAAGCACAAATCAAGATCTGAAAATAAATAAATAATAAAATAAAATAGTGCATGCCTCTTTGGAATTCTATAAATAACAAATAAACATGATTAAGCATTATTATTATTAATATTATTATTATCTGAGACACCACATTAATTATAAGCTTGAGATAACATCTGAAAATAACTTCATCTGTTTCATTCCTTGTGTACTTACCAGCTGTGATGAGTATTACAACTGCAGACAGTAAAATGAGTATCAGGCATCTTCTCATCGTCCTCAGCATGATCAACTTAACACCCTGTACATTTACAGCATCAAAGCCAAACACCTGCAGAGATGCGATAAAATCACTGATAACTAATGGCATATGTCCTAAAAATGTCTATTAGTTTAAAAGTCAATTAGTGCCTGTTAGCATGACATTAATATGTAATAAACTCAACTCTGTCAAATTAATCATATTGTAAAATGGCTTTTTTTTCAATTAGGTGTTTAAATGTTTAGCATAAAATTTTAAGTAAAAATAATCCTGTGACTAATGAGAAATGTCACCATATATAGGCTACTGTATCAATAGAACACCAGTGCTGAAAATGACTCCTCCTCAATCATATATAAAGACACTTCAGTGAAGATGCGCGAGCACGCATGCACACACACACACACACACACACACACACACACACACACACACACACACACACCAGGGGCATAAAATAGTCACACATCATACAGGAGAATTGAAAGGTTTCAAAGAGAGGAAGCACTCCAGGATATTTACATCATCAACCCCTGCTGAGATACAGAAACTGATAACTGCTTACTTCAAACTTATCATATGATTTTCTTCTTACGAGAAATAAAGAAAAGTTATTTTAAAATTGTTACACCAAGCAAATAACATCAATATAATTTAGAAAGCATGACTGGTAAACAAGTATCTCATTCCATTTTCTCAATTTATAGAATTCAATCATTATGCTCAACCATTTAAATCCTGTTAACCAAATAATTATATATATTTAAAAAATAATTTAGAGCAATGCTTATCTTTATAAATAATTACAAAATATAATTTCCAAACTCCAAAATTTAGGATAAATTTGCAACCCTGTTACCCATTAGTAGTAGTAGTATATAAATTGGTTAATTCAATTTTAAAGATTATAGTTATAAAAATGGCAAACATCAAACAAATAAATGTCTAATTGTAAATAAAACACTTTCACTCTAACAGCTTGTGCGTTGAATGTAGCAATGCGCTACTCAACCACAAGATGGAAGCAAAACGCTATTTACTCTAAAGACAGGCCCTGTCCCAAATGAAACACTTCATGTGCACTTGCAGTCTTATGGACTTACAATGGCCACCGAGTGCGCGTGTCCATTAAGTCCACGAGACTGTATAGGTAGAAGTCTGCCATGGAGCTCGCCCCAGTCAGCGCGGGCTCGGCAGAAGTGCGTGTCGGGGGCACTCACTAGATAGATGGCAGCCGTGGCGTCGCTAGGGCCTTGTGCACTGAATTTGCTATGGGGCACCTCATGTTCAGTTGGGGGGTTGCGCGGTCCTATGCACTCTGTCACCCTTTTCCCCCCACTAGTGATGCCCCTGGATGGAAGCAAATAACTTTTTGCTTATAAGGGTCTTGTCCTTGTGTTACGACAGAAGAGAACAGAATGGAAGAGAAATTGTTTGGTTCTTTCTCATAACAAAAATTCGGAATGTTTTTCTGGTCGAATATACATTTTTATTGTAGTAAAACGTTTCGGTAAAAAGCCTAAAATTAAACAAAGCAACAGTGTTTAATTAACAACCAGGTGATAAACCAATGATTTATCAACAATAAATTAAGAGGAGACATTTTACATATCAGCATAAGGAAAATCAATTTTTATTTATTTATTTATTTTAAATGGGTCATAGGATGCTACATGCACTTTTACAAGTTGTTTGAACTGAAATGTGTGTTGGCAGTGTGTGTACACAACCACCCTATAATGATAAAAATCCATCCAGTGTTTTTTTTTTTTAAATCTTGTTAAATGTTTTCCCCTTTCTCAAATCGAGCCGATCTCAGATGCCTGTCTGTGTGACGTCACCCCCGATAGTTTGAATGACAGTAGCATTTCAGCACAGACTGGACTGGTGTCTTACCTTAGACCCGCCCTGAGTGAGCTGTCATCAGTCTATAGAGTTGGATCTCTGCCACAATTCTGCACGGGAAAGATCATATTTTGAGTGCGCTTTGCACACGCGTGAACTGAGTTTTGTGGAGAAAATGTTTGTCTCGCATCAATTAAGATTGATGTTGTTTGGAATTGGTAAAATGTGCTTAGAAAAAAATATAATCAGAATATCAACTTGCATAATAATTATGCATGCACTGTATTTTCGCTCTTCCGCTGTCATCAGCAATGCAAGGAATGTTGTGATTGGTTGTCAAGGCAGCCAATCCGAATTTAGCAGCCTTGTCTCTGATTGGCTGGAACTATGGCATATTGTAATACTGGGTTGTGTTGCGCAAGCAAGCCGTTGGCATGTAGAGAGCACTGAGGGCTGGCATCAGGTGAGCAAGCTAGTGAAACATTGCACTCACAAAAGAAAGAAGGCGTAACTTTTATTCTC
>NW_015506722.1:3382-28733 GCF_001515645.1 Sinocyclocheilus grahami
GTCACACGCTTGAGGTATTCGGCCAATCACAAAGCATTGGATAGTTGGCCAATCAGAGAAAAACTCGCTTTTTCAGACCGATGAGCTTTGTAAAAATCTACGTGTTTCAAAAAGGCGGGGCATAGAGGAGAAACAATAATGTACAGTATGTGGAAAATAATGTGTTTTTTAAACTTTAAACCGCATAAACATATTTCATTACACCAAATACACAAAATAATGTTATTTTTAGCAGCATCATATGACCCCTTTAAGATGGAGGATCGCCCCGAGATTCATCAGAGCTACTGGATGCTGGGAAATCGAGAAAGAGACACAAAAATAAATAATCAGGATAAGGATGGCTAAAGAATTGTAGGTTGGTTGGTTAGTTAATTAATTAAATTATTTTTAATTATTTAAAAATGATTTTATGATTTGATGTAGATTTAAAAGCACTTTTGTTTCGATTTTTAGGACCAGATTAATTCCTCCACAATATAACAGTACTGTTAACGATTTAATTATGAATGTACTTTTGCTGTCAAAGTAAATTTACTTAAAAACACACAAAGAATTCAAGATTATGTCCGTATATTCTCATCACAGTCCACCTTCACTGTGCACAAAATGAAGGATACTGCCACAGACCTGAGTCAATGTGGTAAACATTTCACTTTATCCAGCCAGTTAGAGTATGAGCTGATTCAACACCAGAACTTCCCCAGTTCTGCTACTGATTGGCTGTCTGAAAGCATAGGCAGCTGATTTTTGTTCCCTGGCTGCCCTATCAGGCAATGACTTGGCAGGCGTTTACACATAGTACCTCATTAAATTGATTTCAGACAGACATTTGAGGCAGTATAACAGTTTAATGATGTACAAGACAATAGAGAGAGCTTTGGTGATAACTAAGCGAATATTTAATTACTACAATACTAATTTCTTGCTCGACATTACAGCAAATGTGGAAAAGTAAAAAAAAACAAAAAAAACATACATTTCCACACAAACTGACCACCAAAGTTTGGAAGATGTTTTTTTTTAGCTCAACCGGCACAAAATTGAACATACAGGATAGTGGGATTACCAATGAAAGCAAAGGATATTGAATTTAAGTTCATTTAAAGTGGATGAAAACAAAACTGTGAGAGGCAGACTTACAGTTTTTACAATGGCATGTACTGTATATAAATGCCCTAGATAATGTAATTTTCAAAACTCACAACTTTCAAAACTGTTTTATGGAGCTTTTTTCTACTAAAAGATTTTTGCATTAAGACTTTCATCAGACAAGCAACCGGTATGTTGTTAAACAACAGTACAATCATTTGAGTACTTCTATCCTTCACAGTCGTTTTCATTTCAGGCTAAAATTGGTGCTACCCTCACAAGGATCTATGCCTCCAAAAGATCAGATAAAAATATCTTAGCAGGACGAGATGTGTCCACAATCATTGGATGTGTTTTGTTCTGAAGGCAGCATTTTTCAGCTTTCAGACAATAAACTTTAAAAAAGGACATGTCTATTTTCTTCCACTGTAGAAAAATTAAGCCAAACTATCCCAGAAATGGCTGCTGTCATCCTGCGTTGATGACGACATATGAAGCCTGAGTCTGCGCAGTAGTGATTGTAAGGTGGAGCAGTAGTTTAAAAGTCCCGCCTAATCGCCTAAGACTCAATCACAAGCACACAATCATGTCGCCACACCCTGTTTTTATAGTATCAATAACTAAAACCAAACTTATTATACATCCGTTTTATAAAAACTATGTAAAACGACTCTCTTTAGTAAAAAAAATTATTTGAAGTGTAATTTGATATTTTTGTTTGGCTCATGGGGCGAGGGTTCTGCAATACTGCAGTCAGCCACCAGGGCAATCAAAATGTTTTGGCATCACTTTTGACGATCCACAATGGCACACTTCATGTGCACTTGCAGTCTTGCAGACTTACAGTGGTTGCCGTGTGTTTGTTAAATCCACAAGACCTTAGGGTGTCCCATTTGTCATTTCAACTTTTAGAAGGGTGCTAATGAGCGCCCCATTTGTGGCCGCTATGTGCCCTCGATGCGCACTTCTGGCGAGACCGCACTGAGGCCTGCTCTGCAGCAGACTTTTACCCAACAGTCAAAACGGCATTACGTTCATAAAGTGTGGATTCAGAGGAAGACCGTGAGGGTTTAGGGTGCGATTTGTGACAGGGCCGTTATCACAGTAAATGTATTAATTCTTGTACAACACCACTCAAAACTTACACAAGCATCCTGTTGGTTATAATGTTTTCATTCTTAAACAACCATAAATGAACAAAGCTTAGAAAAAAAATGCTAACGTAAATAAGCACCCAATTTCTTTATTTGGTTTAATTAGATAAGACAGAACAGGGTATTGACTCCAACTTCAAGTAAGGGATAGAGCACAGAATTAATGTTTACTAGGAAAAAAAATTAAAGTAGCATGACTTTATTCATTTATCATGCATGTTTTTTATGACAGTTAAAATGTGAATGCATAGCATCCCATTTGTGGCCGCTATGTGCCCTCGATGCGCACTTCTGGCGAGCCCGCACTGAGGCCTGCTCTGCAGCAGACTTTTACCCAACAGTCAAAACGGCATTACGTTCATAAAGTGTGGATTCAGAGGAAGACCGTGAGGGTTTAGGGTGCGATTTGTGACAGGGCCGTTATCACAGTAAATGTATTAATTCTTGTACAACACCACTCAAAACTTACACAAGCATCCTGTTGGTTATAATGTTTTCATTCTTAAACAACCATAAATGAACAAAGCTTAGAAAAAAAATGCTAACGTAAATAAGCACCCAATTTCTTTATTTGGTTTAATTAGATAAGACAGAACAGGGTATTGACTCCAACTTCAAGTAAGGGATAGAGCACAGAATTAATGTTTACTAGGAAAAAAAATTAAAGTAGCATGACTTTATTCATTTATCATGCATGTTTTTTATGACAGTTAAAATGTGAATGTTGAAGAAAAAAAGAAAAGTAGAAGCAAAGAAATGGTACTATGGCAATTTTAAACTTGTGTAAAGCAATTGATTTTTACAAAATGCAAGCTAGTGAACACATCAGTAAAAACTCATTTAAAACCCAAAGCTGTAAGATCATTTAAACCCAGCTCTAGAAGCTGTAAAATTGTGATTTCATGAAAAAACGAAGCAATGGGTGTGGCCTCTAAGTCATGCATCCCCACCCTCATTCTTTGACTCCTCCCCCCACATAATCATAGTCTGTCATTAAAAAACAAAAGTAAATATATAATCTGAAATGTTGTCTTTAATATTTTAAATAATTTAAAAAAGGAAACAAAGACTTACTCAACAGGTTTCTCTCATCTTTATTGCTGTTCTTCACATCATCTTACTCCTCCTAAACTCTCCCTCTGATACACTTGAAATAAAACCTCACATTGTAATGTGTAACACAGCTTGTGTCATTGATCTCTTTCTCCTCATGACTGTCTGAGACTATTAGATTAAACTTGATAAAATCATCATGATTAATTTATATTGAATACATCATAAAAACAAAATGGGATTTTCTGTGACTCACCCCTTACACCTTGAGAGTCCTGTTCATTAATGATGACTACATCATACTTCTCTGTTATGTCCAATACATGCACATGGGCATAGAGACAGAACAAATGTTGTTGTTTTTTTTGGTACTGAGCATCACATTAAAGGTACTCAGCTAGAAAATGCACTTTAAAAAACAATAAGTAAAAATTCCTTTAAAGGGATAGTTCACCCAAAAATGAAAATGTAATGTTTATCTCCTTACCCCCAGGGCATCCAAGATGTAGGTGACTTTGTTTCTTCAGTAGAACACATATGATGATTTTTAACTCCAACCGTTGCAGTCTATCAGTCGTATAATGCATGGCAATGGTAACAAAATCTATGAGAGTAAAAAAAAACATGCACAGACAAATCCAAATTAAACCCTGGGGCTCGTGACGACACATTGATGTCCTAAGACACTAAACGATATGTTTGTGCCAGAAACCGAACAGTATTTATATAATTTTTTAGCTCTAATACGTGCGCACGGCATCCGGTGCGTGAGGTGTGTACGCGCTCTGGCGTAGTTTACGCAAACACCGGAAGTGATCTCTCGCGCGTATACGTCACTCATTGTTTACACAGTCCACAAACATTGTAGGTATGACGGCTAATCAAATTGGTACTTACTTGTGCTTATCTGGATTGTTCAAACCGACTTAAAACTAAAAGATTACGTTCTCTCGCGTGAACTCATTTGGGAGTGGTGACTTTCCACATATTCCCAACTTTTGATCCTGCTCACCTGAAGTTATGGTTGATTGCTCTTTGGCTGGACATCAACACACCCATTAACGTAAACTACGCCAGAGCGCGTACACACCTCACACACCAGATGCTGTGCGCGCGCCCAAAGACAGTTGGACATAGTGGTGTATTAGAGCTCAAAAAATTATATAAATACTGTTCGGTTTCTGGCACAAACCAATCATTTTGTGTCTTAGGACATCAATGTGTCGTCACGAGCTGCAGGGTTTAATTTGGATTTGTCTGTGCATGTTTTTTTTACTCTCATAGATTTTGTTACCATTGCCATGCATTATACAACTGATAGACTGCAACGGTTGGAGTTAAAAATCATCACCTACATCTTGTATGCCCTGGGGGTAAGCAGATAAACATCAAATTTTCATTTTTGGGTGAACTATCCCTTTAATACCAGAGTTTTGTCGGCTTGTGATGATATCATCACTGCTACAAGGTGCGTCTTCTACAAATTACAAATTCTACAAACATGAGACAGATACCACCATACAGTATATGTTCTTAATATATTCATATATATATTTTTTAATGTATAGATTATAGAATAACATACATAATTACAATTGTGTACTAATTACTATAGTACAGAACTGCACCTGTCTCACGATCTGGATTCAGTCCACCAGCTATGACATCATAGTAGTGGTGTTTCATTCACCCTCTCTTCAACATCAAAACAAAATAGTTTTAGAAATAAAATGTTATTGCTGTTTCCATGAGGCCATTACCATTTTAATCATGTAGTGAATGATATGACCAGTTTATAAGACAAGAATATACTGTAATCGAAAGGTTTCAGAGACAAACACGCACGCACGCACACACACACATGTATAAACATGCACCTGCAGCTCTGTGGTTTTCTGTCAGATATTCTGTGGTTTAAAGCATGGAGGTTTAACAGGACTAATAATAGATGAACATCAACTGTCTGACAGCCTCTTATTAATGCTATTAAATGAGATGCATGGCTCATGTCTCACCCCTCTGAGTGAAGTGATTGTGTCTGTGCTGAATCTCCTCATAAACGGTCTCAGTCTTCGTCCTGTGTCTCCTCTTAGAGAGAGCTGTGAGTGTAGACAGACAAACCTGCTGTCAGTTCACAACCCATTACTGATCACACTGAATAAGAAACAATATGCCAGTCTCTGGATCTCTCCTCCCTCTCCTCATCACTCTGTTCTGCTGAATCAGTATAAGCAGTGGCACTAAGAGCAGTAAGAGTACAACTCCCAGTACAATCACAAGCACTGGGGGGACGGAGAGAGACACTGGGGGGGACTCAATATTTTTCCTTTTCAGGTGATTTTTGTGATTTCATCTTCATTGCAGTCATTCTGTCCCCAGGGGGAAGATGGACTGCCACAGATTTGAATCATGTGGTCGACATGTAACTTTATCCAGCCAGTTAGGCGCTGATTTCACTCTTGGTGTAGAAGCAGACAAAACACCAGATCTTCCACAGTTCAGCTCTTGACAGATTAGACTCATTGTGTCTCTGTCCATCTGGTTTCAACACAAATGCTCTGTGATCTATGTCTGATCTGAATGAGCAATCAATAGATCTCAACTTCAGTAACATGATTTATTTGAAAACATTTAGGTTTTCATTTGGTCAAAACAAATATGGCAGATATGTTCAGATGACATTTTTTTGGACATATGCCTATAAGTAAGCATTAAAAAAGCTGTAATTAATAGATAAATAATCAATCGTATGTTTCAAGCAGGGATGCTGATAGAGAGGCAACAGTTTCGTACTGCAGTTTTAATAAAGAGATACATTTTCAGGAACATTGTCATCATACATTATTGATGTCTAAATAAAATGTTTAATCTTTGAAGAAACTAAACCTCAGAAAAGAGAAAATCTTTTTTTGTGGTTTTTTTTTGTTTTGCTAAATGCACTCATAAGATAAATACATTTAAAATACATTTACAAAAAGAGTTGTGTGCAATAATCTTTCATTTCAAAAGTATCTAAAAGCATGTTGGTCCTTTTGACTTGTAGGGGCTTCTGACCCTCAGAAACTCACAGCATGATTACCCTGAGCTGGAAACCTTTAGTGATATAATAGAGCTTTTAAGACTATCACAGAAATGATAATAATACAAGAGAACAAATTAAACACCCTGTCTGTTTTATTAATTTATTCTATATTTTTTCCAGTTTGTTTGCTGCATGTTTTGAATTGATGTCCATGTTTTCTACTAATGTCTATTGTAAAAGCAGAACACTTTGTCTAAATGTAATTGATTTGGTACATTCAACATTTGGCACATTCAACACTTTTAAGTGTAGAGCACTTAAAACATATAACAGGATGTGAGGCAGTGGGTGTAGTCACTTATTTAAACAGTTCCTCCCAGTTTTCCTGGCTCTTCCCTCAAATAATCATAGTCTGCTGTTTGAAAGCAAGAACAAATGTTTGCATTGCATTAGAATTTTTAGATAATAAAACTAGACATATTCAGAGTGACGTAAAGCAAAATAACCTGCCAAACAAATCTCGCACATCTTCGCTGAAATTCCTCACATCGTCATATTCTTCCAGACCTCCCTCTGATATAAATGTGTCAATCATTAAATGAACAAAAATAATACTGCATTCACAAAATTCAATATATTATATAAAAACTATTATATAATAATGAAGTCTATATAATTTGTAATTTAACACTATAATAAAAGAAAAGAAAAACACTTTACCAGACTATTTAAGTTAAATTTGTGACCCACACCTGCATGATTAATGGAAAACTGCCTTATGATGACAACATCATCATAGCTTTCTGATAGGTCATCTGCAACAAAATAAAGAAAAATAAAATGTGACAACCAAAAGACAAATCATTTACAATAATATAATAAAATACACATAATATACATGCACAGTCAAATAATATTAATAATTAAAGAAATAAACCTGTAGCATGATGTCTCAAATCAACAGTGATTATATCATCATAATTCTCGGGTGTGATTTGTTGCTCTTCTAAATGAGTTAAAAGCAAAAGAGGAGGGAAAAAAACAAAACAGATTTTACCCAGTAGGCTAACTATGTTAATTAAGTGAAATCTTGTGATCAGTTCAAAATTCACTGACCTGTTGGGCCTGAAGTGGTGGTGATGTCCTTATAGTAGTCAGGTGTGACTCCTATATAATAATAATTTTTAAAAATACAAAATTTAAAAAAAATTGCAATGAACATTAAAAATAATAAAAAAATTGTTATATAAAAAAAATCTAATTAAATATTCTTTATTATTATCTCTACATTGGAAATTTTGTTTGTATTTTTTATATTCAAGATATGTAACATTGAATAATGTTAACTTGCTAAGTAAATTTGTTTCAATTAATTTCACGTTTCTGTATGTAACATTTTTACACTTCATCCCTCTAACCTGAAAGAAACTCATCAGCTTCTTCATACCCAGAGTACTGTTCTTCAGAAATGACACTTCCTGTTATTGGGAAGCAGAATTTTAGAAATATGTTTACAATCAAAAACATTTGTATAATATAACACTGTGACGAGAGGGGCGGGGCCGAGAGCCGTGGGAACGGAGCGAGGCCGTGGAGTAATGAGCGACACCTGCACCATTCACCGGTCTCGAGTCTCACGGAGGAGCTCCGGAAGGATACAAAGGAGGAGTGACGACAGGGAAAGACGAGAGAGGACCAGGCCTGGATTTTATTTTGTTTTGTTTGTGCGCGACAGTCGTCCGCGAGGGGCTGTCGCGCTGTTTTGAGTTTATTTTATTATTAAAGTTTGTTTAAATGTTCGCTGGTTCCCGCCTCCTCCTTCCCGACTTACAAACTAGGCTACGTTACAAACACTAACCCTATAAAATTTCAAATGACCCACACAAGTTCCCACAAATGAATTAGTGTGATTTACTCCACTCACCCCTCTGAAAAAAGTGATGACCCTGATGATCTCAACACATCAGACACTATGACAGTTACTCACCCCTCTGAGTGAAAAGACCGTGTCTATTAATGGGTCTGTGCTGAATCTCCTCATAAATGGCCTCAGTCGTCGTCCTGTGTCTCCTCTTAGAGAGAGCTGTGAGTGTAGAAAGACAAACCTGCTGTCAGTTCACAACACCTGACTGATCACACACTGAATAAGACACAATATGGCAGTCTCTGGATCTCTCCTACCTCTCCTCATCACTCTGTTCTGCTGAATCAGTATAAGCAGTGGCACTAAGAGCAGTAAGAGCACAACTCCCAGTACAATCACAAGCACTGGGGGGATGGAGAGAGATGCTGCTGGAGGAGTTTGTGGAGGAGAGACTGATGTTGAGCGCACTGGAGGAGAAACTGGAGGAGAAGCTGATGTTGTTGTGGCAGGAGTAGTGGACACTGACACATCTGTGAAATCTGTCAAATACACAAACACATTCAAAATCATGATTGTCTTAAAATGATCTAAAATGAATACTATTTGTTCGTATTTTGCTGTGACCTGCACAGGTGAGTCCAGCGTGCTCTTTGTGGGAGCAGTCAGTGTGGTTTTTCAGGGAGAAAGGACAGTCCCACAGGTGAATCTCATTCCCTCTGCACTCGACTCTGTTCAGCCACACAACACCTTCACCAGCACCAAAGACTGAATTCCCATCAGCCCTCAGTGCTGCTCCACAACCCAGCTGCCTGCAGACCACCTGAGCATCGCTGATGTCCCACTGATCATCACAGACTGAGCCCCACACAGCGTTATGATACACCTCCAGCCTCCCAGAGCACCGGCCCTCCCCTCCACTCAGTCTGAGAGGAACATGATCTAAATTCACAGACAAGATGACACATTTTTGGCCAACAGAGTTATGTCAGAACAGCGGCAGCTACATGCCTTGAGATCAAATTGCACTATCAACTTACATTGCATATAGCTCTCATGACTTTATGTTCTCCATCAAATGAAATTACCTGAACACTGTCTCTGGTAGGAAGATGCAGAGCATGTCAAATAGCTACGAGGGGACTCATGACTCTCCTGTTCTGTAATTATAAATGAAGTCAATATATTTTACACTTATATTTTTATTCTATATGCATTGTTGTTATAATTTTTCAGGCACAGAATTTTGTCTGCATCAGTCTTACCTGAGCAGGTGATTTTGGCCACTTCATCTCCATCACAGTCATTTTGTCCCCACGGTAAAGATGGACACTGCCACAGATTTGAATCATGTGGTCGACATTTCACTTCATCCAGCCAGTTAGTAGCTGATTTCACTCTTGATACTGAATCAGAAAAATCACCAGATCTTCCACAGTTCAGCTCTTGACAGATCAGACTCGCTGTGTCTCTGTCCATCTGGTTCCAGCACACATTTCCCCAGGATCCATTGTAGAAAACCTCCACATTCCCTTCACAGCCCTCAGTTAACCTGATTTCCTTAAAATCTTGAAGGAAATGAAAACAAATATTATTATAAAATCCCAAAATGTAAAAAAAATAAGTTAAAAAGAAAACAGTCTACTCTTTACCTGAGCACACAACTCCTACATCCTCCTTGTGCTGACAGTCATGTTTTCCCCAGCCTGGAGAAGAGCAGCTCCACAGGGACGTCTCATTCCCCTCACACTCCACCTCATCCAGCCATATGGGTCCAGAACCAGGACCAAACCAGGCTGGTACTTGCTGGTTACTGAGGGCCACTCCACACTGCAGCTGTCTGCACACCACATGAGCATCTTTAATATCCCAGGAGTCATCACACACTGTCCCCCATGAGCCGCTGTGAAAAACCTCCAGCCTCCCTGCACAGTCTCCCCCAGAACCCACCAGCCTGATGGACCTGCGACCTGATATTCAGAGAAAGAAAAACACATTATTGATCATGAACAACTGAAGAATCTGTCCAGATGTTGTTGTTCTCACCAAGGCAGGTGATTGACAGCTGTTGTGTGGAGCTGCAGTTGAGAGTTTGTGGAGAGCTGCAGTTCCCCAGATGAGATTCGCTCCCAGAGCATTGGAAGCCCGTCACACACTCATGACTGTGTTCAGGACTGGATGAAGAGGAGCCGTAGAAGTTCAGCACAGAGCCACAGCCCAGCTGTCTGCAGACCACAGAGGATTCAGTGAGACTCCAGGAGTCCAGCAAAACTGTCCTCCAGACCTGATGGATGAAAACTTCCAGCTCCCCCTCACACTGTCTCTCTCCAGACAACTGTACCAGACCGTCAGGAAGAGCAAGAGGGGAATCTGAGAAGATGTGGCATTTTACTAAGATGTTTCAAGATATTGCAATATGTATTCAACATTTTTGCTCAATAAAATCCCCTCACTAGAGCAGATGACTCCAACATCTCGTGTATGAGAACCTTCAGCTCGACTCCATGAAGAGATGGAACATTCTGAGAGTTTTGTTTCATTTCCGTCACAATCAAACACATCAGCCCAGATTTTAGCACTTCCTTCTCCAAACCAGTCTGATCCCACAACAGACACAGCAATCCCACAATTCAGATGTCTACAGAGGACACTGGCAGCTCTCATATCCCAGCATGCATCACACACTGTGCCCCACTCATTGAAGAACTGAAGCTCCACTCTTCCAGAACAAGAGTCTGAGCCGTTTACCAGTCTGAGATCAGTGTAACCTGGACAAACAACTTTTGTCATTACAAGGCCCATTATAAAAACAATATCTATCATATAACATATGTTGATTGAGAAAATTATATTTTTTATGTGTGTGATGTAAAGAGGGGTCAAAAAAATGATAACCATTCAGTTACAACTCAAAACATAAACAACTTATTTGGATAAATTTTGTAATATAATATATTTTAAGGTACACTCTCAGAATAAAATTCAAAAACTGTCACGGGGGCAGTACCTTTTATAAAGTTTTTACACTTTTGTACCTTTAAGGTAACAATATGGACTCTTTAGGTACAAAAGTGTGCCGTTTGAAATGGTACCGCCCCAGTGACAGCTTTTGAACTTTTTTTTTTCTGAGATTGTATAGGTTATTCAAATTTTTAAGTTCTTTCATCATTTACTCATCCTGCAAGTCTTCCAAATTTGTATCAGTTTCTTCTGTTGAACACAAAAGTATATATAATGAAGAATGTTGGTATCCGAACAGTCGATGGTAGCTATTGACTTCCATAGTATTTTTTCATTACAATGGATGTCAAGGCCTACTGTCAGCTGTTTGGTTACCAACATACAGGTTTGGAACAACTTCAGGGTGAGTAAAGAATCACAGAATTTTCCTTTTTGGGTGAACTATTACTTTAAGATTGATTATAATAAATCTTACTTTACAAATAACTGAAGACCCTGAATATTGATTATTTACCAGAACATTTCAAGCCCACATTATTGTCACTGCTGCAGTTGTGTTTGTGTGATGATATTGAACAGAATGAAATCTGAGATTCATTTCCTCTGCACTGAATCTCTTGTGTCCACATCTGAGTGTCTCCTTTGCCAAAAGCAGCTGCTCCCAGCACCTGTACAGGAGCCCCACAGTCCAGCTCTCTACACACAACCTCTGCATCCTGCTGGTCAAAGGCAGCGTCACACACTGACATCCACGTCTGATCATGAAGTATCTCTAGCCTACCAGAGCACAGGTGAAATCCAGCAGCAAGTCTGGAAGGCTTATGACCTGTTTATATTGCATGAAGCACAGTGTACAGTAAAGAAAACACACATAATACAGACGTAATGCAGATAAAACAGCTATATTAGTATACAAAAAGTTTTCCACATAAAACACAATAATTATTTGCATAAACACAAATTCATGGCCAAGAAGTTGGGGGGGGGGGATGCTTAATGCTTAGGAGTACTTCAGTTATTGCTTAGAAATAACTCAATTATTTACCTGAACAGATGACCCCTGCATTTGAATTGTGAGTACAGACATTTGTGCTCCATCCTGATGACCCACAGTTCTTCAGTGTAGACTCTGATCCAATACATAATGCACTCATCCAGACTGGTCCTGATCCATGCCCAAATTGATCATCAGTCAGAGCATCTACAGGTTCTCCACAGTCCAGCTCTCTACACACCACTGCAGCATCAGCCAAATCCCAGAAATCACCACACACTGTTCCCCACTGACCTCTATGAAGAACCTCCACTCTACCAGCACAAGGACTGTTACCATCAACCAACCTCACATTCTGTCTATCTAAGTCACAGAAGAATACAAACAGAGACTATGAGTAAAATGTAGAATATTAAAAAGATATTACTCTCATTTTACTTTATTCCTTACCAGCACAGAACAGCCCCTGGAAATTATCATCTGAACAATGGTTTTTATAAAGGGATGTTGGACAGAGGTGAATCTGAGACTCATCTCCTCTGCACTGAATCTCTTGTGTCCACATCTGAGCATCTCCTTTGCCAAAAGCAGCTCCTCCCAGCACTTGTACAGGAGCCCCACAGTCCAGCTCTCTACACACAACCTCTGCATCCTGCTGGTCAAAGGCAGCGTCACACACTGACATCCACGTCTGATCATGAAGTATCTCTAACCTCCCAGAGCAACTGGAGTTTCCAATAAGTCTGGCACCTGAAGTAGCAAGAGATAAGAAATGTGCCTATCCTGCATGTGCTTTGACTGAAAGGAAATTCATCCTCATGTTAAATCTTTATGAATTCCTTTCTTTTCGTGGAACACAGAGAGAGAATATTTAAAGAATATCCTGGCCAGTCTTTTCAATATAATACAAGTAAATTAGGACTGGGGCTGTCAAAGCACCAAAATGGGAAGAAACAAAAAGTCAAAAAGTAAATTTTAATGTCATTTTATAACATAATGCACAAGCCTCATACTCAGTTTTTTATTTAGGATCTTATGGAGAAGAAAAAACCTACATACCCTGTGCTCCACAGAAGAAAGTCATTCTGGTTTGGTCTGGCATGAGGGTGAGTAAATAAAGTGTTCTCATTTTTGTTCAACTACCCTTCTCAAGCAGGTGGATCATGAGTAATATAAAACAGAGTGGGCATTGGAGCAGCTTACCCAAACAGATGACTCCTGCATCTTTAGTATGATCACAGAGATATGAACCCCATTGTACTGATCCACAATTCTTCAGTGTAGACTCTGATCCAGTACATAACTTGCGATTTGGCCAGATTGCTCCTGATCCTGATCCAAAATGAGCATCAACCACAACATCTACAGGTTCTCCACAGTCCAGCTCTCTACACACCACTGCAGCATCAGCCATATCAAAGTCAACACCACACACTGTTCCCCACTGACCTCTATGAAGAACCTCCACTCGACCAGCACAGCGACTGTTGCCACCAACCAACCTCACTCTCATATTGTCTATATAATAAATAGAGAGAGATAAGTAAAAAGGGTCACACTTTATTTTAAGGTCCAATTCTCGGTATTAACAAACCATTGACTATGACTTTTACCTCAGTAAACTCCTAATTTTCTGCTTATTAGTAGTTAATAAGGAAGTTGGTATTGGGTTAGGATTAGGAATGTAGAATATGGTCATTCAGAATATGTGCTTTATAAGTACTAATAAACAGCCAATATGTTGATAATAAGCATGCTAATAAGCAACTAGTTAATTATGAGAATTGGTCCTTATACTAAATGTTACCCCAAAAAAAGATAAAGACAGAAAGAACGAAAACAGTAACTCAAAAAGAAAACAAAACTCTGAAAGTAATATTTATTATAGATTTAAGAGACATTCAATTAAACTAATTTCAGTTTATTTAAGGAAAAGACTCAAACCTGCACACACCAGTCCAACACTGTAGTCATGTGAACAGCTATGTTTGTGTGAGGAGTTAGTTGGACAGAGGTGAATCTTAGACTCATTTCCTCTGCACAGAATCTCTTGTGTCCACATATGAGTGTCTCCTTTGTCAAAAGCAGCTGCTCCCAGCACCTGTACAGGAGCCCCACAATCCAGCTCTCTACACACAACCTCTGCATCCTGCTGGTCAAAGGCAGCGTCACACACTGACATCCACGTTTGATCATGAAGTATCTTTAGCCTCCCAGAGCAGCGAGAACCTCCAACCAGCCTGACTTCTGAATAAGTAAACACAAACCAACAAAATCATGCATTATTTTAAAGTTAAATAAGAGGATATGTCTCCACCTCCAAGGCCCTGTCCTGAATAGAGCACATGAGGTTAATTTGGGGTCTTGCGGAATTGCTGTGACTACTGCTTGTGTATGCCAATGAGGTCCACAGGGCTATTGGGTTTTACATAGGTTTCAATCAGGTTTTTATGTCAATTACCAGACAAGAATGTGAAAATAGTCATGGAATTAGTGTTTTTGGCACATCTGCTTTCTATAATAATACAAAACTTTTAACTTACCTGAACATATGACTTGAGCACTCTTATCAAGACATTTGTCAGGCAATTGTATGGATCCACATTTCTTAAGTGTAGACTCTGATCCAGTACAAATTGCAATTTTCATTAAGACTGGTCTTGATCCTAGTCCAAAATGAGCATCACCCAGAGCATCTACAGGTTCTCCACAGTCCAGCTCTCTACACACCACTGCAGCATCAGCCAAACCCCAACCAGCACCACACACTGCTCCCCGCTGACCTCTATGAAGAACCTCCACTCTACCAGCACAGCGACTGGTACCATTTACCAATCTCACATTTATTACGTCTAGCAATGTAAGAAACACAGAAAGGAAATAGGAAAAGTAAGTGGAAACTAAAATGAAATTAATTAAAAAAAATTTTTTTGTTGCATTTTGAACTCCTACCAGTACACAGCAAACCAATGTTGAACTCATGAGAACAGTTGTTTTCATGTAATGGTGTTGTTGGACAGAGGTGAATCTGAGATTCATTTCCTCTGCACTGAATCTCTTGTGTCCACATCTGAGCGTCTCCTTTGTCAAAAGCAGCTGCTCCCAGCACCGGTAAAGGAGCCCCACAGTCCAGCTCTCTACACACAACCTCTGCATCCTGCTGGTCAAAGGCAGCGTCACACACTGACATCCACGTCTGATCATGAAGTATCTCTAACCTCCCAGAGCAGCGAGAACCACCAACCAGCCTGACTTCTAAATAAAACAACACATATAAACAAAATTAACAACAACAACAACAAAACATTTTCATTTACAGATACTCAAGATAGTGATAACTGATAAATGTAAAAACATTTTTTTTTTTTTTTTTTTTTAAATAATAAACCAGTAAGTGCAAACACAGATTTTACTTAGAGTATACAGTACTTTACCTGAGCAGATGGCTCCAGCATCTTTATTGTGATCACAGTTGTGTCTATCCCATCCTCCTGACCCACAGTTCTTTAGTGTGGACTCTGAACCCCTACACATAAGAAAACTCATCCAGATTCGTCCTGATCCTGGTCCAAAATGAGCATCACCCAGAGCATCTACAGGTTCTCCACAGTCCAGCTCTCTACACACCACTGCAGCATCAGGCAAATCCCAGGCATCATGACACACTGTTCCCCACTGACCTCTATGAAGAACCTCCACTCGACCAGCACAGCGACTGTGACCATCAACCAACCTCACATTCACACAATCTATATATTGAGCTGCAGCATTGACAAAAAGATGATGGGATTAGAATGAGGATGTGAGAGGAAGAGAAAAAAATGTATGCATATGGTGACAAAGTGGGGCGACTATACAAATGGAACACCTAAGCTTTTACATTTTTTCTCTGTATCATGCAGTATCTCTCTCTATATAAGCTTTTTTTATAAATGAAGCGCAAATCAATATAAGAAAAAAATTATAAAAATAAAATAGTGATTTGTACGGAAGTTCTAAATAAACATGATGAGGCATTCTTCTTCATCATCTTCTTCTTCTTCTTCTTCTTCTTCTTCTTATTATTATTATTATTATTATTGACTGCTTGACTGTGCTCCAAGATAACATCTGAAAATAACTTCATCTGTTTCATTCCTTGTGTACTTACCAGCTGTGATGAGTATTACAACTGCAGACAGTAAAATGAGTATCAGGCATCTTCTCATCGTCCTCAGCATGATCAACTTAACACCCTGTACAAGCTTCTCCGCACTGATGATACAGAAATACAGGAATCCTCTCAGCCTCCTTAATGAGAGAGAAAGAGGCCCAACACCCTCCAAACACACTCGCTATTACCTTATTAGACACAACAGAGGAAATCATCAAACAACTTCAGTGACAAATCAGAGGACGCTTTTCTGATTTTCTCCATATATATCAAAACTGTCAATGCTGATGAACTCCACCTCCCCATACATCAAGACGCCTGACTGAGGGGATGTGCACACACACACACACAAACACACGTATGATACTTACAGGAGGCAGGAAACTCTCCAGTTTATTTACAGCATCAAAGCCCAACACCTGCAGAGACAAGATAAAAGCACTGATAACTAACGGCATATGTCCTAAAAATGTCTATTAGTGTAGCCTATACATATGTTAGCACGACATTAACACATAATAAACGCAACTCAGTAAAATTAATAATATTGTAAAATGGCTTTAAAAATTACCTAATTTACCTAAATCCACAAGTGGTTTCAGATGGCCCACAAAAACCATAACTGCCATTCAGTGAAGATAAGCAAGTTGTTCACTTTGTGACCAGCAGAGAGAGTATGTGAGCTCCATTTCTGCTTCTACTATACATCTTTCTTTGGATCTGAACTAGTGAGCTTTCTTTTTACTACTAGCAAATGAGTCTGAACTCCACCCTGTAGAGTTTATATGCTGTGCTGACACCATCTTCAGAAAAGCAGTAATGACATCATCATTGGTTGTGCTCTTTTTCACCACCTGTTAATGCTAGATTAGCGCAAGCAAGGAGAATATCTTCAATTATCAATTTAAGAAATAAAGTTTTAAAGGTAAATAAGGTGGTTTCAGCAGTTATCCAAGAAAGCATACATTTTATGTGTTTGGTTTAGCTTGTTTGATTTTCAAGTCTAGAGTAAAATCCAACACAACATTAAGTTCTAAAATAATTTTATAATGAACGTATGTATAATTGGCCTACGTTTGTTGTAAAAGTTAACGTAGGCTAATTATCAAATCCCCACTGTCCCCAATGTGAAGAAGACACTGTGACAAATTATGTATTGTATTGTATTAGTGAAGTGAGGCCAAGTATGGTGACCAATACTCAGAATTAGTGCTCTGCATTTATCCCATCCAAAGTGCACACACACAGCAGTGAACACACACACACCGTGAACACACACCCGGAGCAGTGGACAGCCATTTTTTTGCTGCGGCGCCCGGGGAGCAGTTGGGGGTTCGGTGCCTTGCTCAAGGGCACCTCAGTCGTGGTACTGAAGGTGGGAGAGAGCGCTGTACATTCACTCCCCCCACCTACAATCCCTGCCGGTACGAGACTCAAACCCACAACCTTTGGGTTACGAGTCCGACTCTCTAACCATTAGGCCACGACTTCCCCACAACTTTCATTGCGTTTGTCTTTATCCTGCCAGTTATGGACTGACTCAGCACCGGATCTTTAAAGGGATAGTCCACTCAAAAATGAAATTTGCCCCATAATTTACTGTTAAAAATATTTATGTTATAAATATGTTACTGTTGAAAATATTTGCATACTCGAATGCTTGGGTAAGATAATGTAACATTACAACAGCCGTCTGTGCCACCTTCATTTACTTGTTTCATCACTTTTTGCTTTAATTCTCGGGGCACTGACTTAAAAACTGAGCCTCGATGCTGATTCGTAAACTGCCACCAACGTAAGCACGACGAGAGCCGTCGTGGGGAAAACCCAAATCAAACTAGCCCGACAGACGTTTGCCGACAGCCCGATGTTCCAACACTTTTTAAATCCCAACTTGTCACATATTGTCGCTTGGTCAGGACATTTTTCGATGCACAGGGATATCCTTTTAGTGTCCACTCAGTCAATGTGGCGCCGCTCGCCCCACCTCAGAGCAGTGCAGAGCCGCCGCCCACACAGGTTATAGTTGAGCAGCACTCACCGGCGCATTCAACGACCAAGCTGCTAAAAAGCAGCTATGTCAGTTCTTGAGCACATGGGAAGTTATTCAGGGAATCTCACACTGGCTACTAGGTGTGATAGAGCATGGGTATACCCTTCAATTCAGATGCAGACCACCCCGTTTCAATGGCGTGGTGCAGTCTCTAACACCATCGTCTCTAACCGCTTGGAGCTGGAAGCAGTGTTCTTAGCTTTAAAGGATTTACGGCCGCAGCTGGAACAGCAGCATGTACTGATTAGCACCGACAACATGTCTGGACATGTTATGGAGCCTTCATGTGTGGCTGCTTCGGGGATATCAGAGGAGCTGAGCACCCTGCATTCTCATGTGCTCAACATGCTCTCGGAGGCACGGGCATCTCCACGAGGTGTTTGTATGCTCTAAAATGGGGAAATGGTGCCATGATGTTCATATCAACGTGGCTGCTTGCTCCATGTCGAATCTTCTGCATTTTCTACAGTACAGACTGGATAGTGGATGTCTACCATCAACACTGAAAGTCTATGTGGCCGCTATTGCCTCGTTTCGTTCCACGCTGGGCGGGCAATCGATCGGTAGGCACGCGCTGGTGGTGAGTTTTCTTAAGGGAGCAAGGAGATTGCATCCCCCACGTCTGCCTTTAGTTCCACCCTTGCTTTCTGCAATCTGACCAGACATTTCTCTGTGATGTCTAGTGAAAGCTCGAGAGTGAACGTCTCCGGTTATTATCGTAACCTCGGTTCCCTGAGAGCGGGAACGAGACATCACCGAGGTTGCCGTGTTCGCTGCTTGACTAGCTAAGCGGCGTTCAGTATCAGATTTTGACGTAATTGTCACATGCACGCACCACATTTTATACTGCCTCTCGATCTCATCAGTATTTGCATGCAAATTGCATACTTCGCGACAATTGGCCAGACATTTGGACTGGCGTGAGCTAATAGGAACTCAGGAAAGGTTGGAAGGGAAGGAGCTCCCATAATGGAGAAATGTCTCTATGATGTCTCGTTCCCGCTTTCAGGGAACCAATGTTACGATAGTAACCGGAGATGTTTCCAATATATGTTCGCCAATGGCCGACCATCGGCTTGGAGTGTCCCGGCCTTAATAAACACACAATTACGATAGTACATGATTTGTATCCTCATTTTGTACTTCTAATTCATGACTGATTGGTGTTTTATATTGCTCTCTCCTCTGTGTTTCTGCGTTTGCCGCTTCTCACCACAGTTTACGCTATGCCTACATCTACATTATCTCTCGTGAACGCACATATGACAGCGGAAGCTAGAGTTTACGGTTTATAAAGTTTTAAATATGGATATTTTTCACTTCAGAAGGCCTTTATTAACCCCCCGAAACCATGTGGAGTACTACTATAATGGATTTATGCACTCTATTTTGCTTAAAAATCCCGACAGCTATTTACTGCATTTATAAAGCTTGGATAAGCAAGAATATTATTTTTTTTATATAACTGCGATTGTACTCACCTGAAAGAAGAAAGTCATATACACCTAGGATAGCTTGAGGGTGAGTAAATCATGGGGTAAGTTAATTTTTCATTAGGGTGAACTATCCCTTTAAGTCTTCAGCTCAAGATTAGACTTGTGTTATTATACTTTTACCAATACAAAACATTTTACAAACGTTGTGAAAATACCTACCTATTTACCTGTAGCCTCAAAATGTTAAATAATGTACTTTTATTTCCAAAACAAATTTAGGCACGCAACAGCAACATCTGTGGGATGTTTCTTTTAGGTTTAGCCTCTCATAAATTGTACATTTGATGGCAGGATTCAAAAACTGCCCAATACAACCAGGCCACATTAGAAGACAGTTGAAAATCTGTGGCGGTAAGGGACAACTTAAAAGAAACACCAGAGGTTTCACTAAAATAATTAGTGGGTGTCATATTACAGCAGCAGCAATCTGATTGTAGCAGCGAGAGATTCTTAACGGGAGGACAATTTTTATCAATAACCTATAATAACATGCAATTAAATCCATAGATTTAATGATGAAAAATGGTGTTATTTAGAATTGCTCTAATCTTACAGGCAAGTAGCCTACAAACCTTTTCTTTGAAGTTTCTATTTCTGCATTTCATCTGTATCCTCGAGATGGCAGTAAAAGACCATAAAATACACAGAAAGAAAGTTATTATCTGTTGTTCACTTTGACACCAGCAGGGGACTGAAATCACACAACATAAAGTGATGGATTAATCTAAACTGATTTATAGACTTCTTTTTTTGCCTGCCTGTCTGCCTGCCTGTCTGTATAGACAAACATAAATCAGATCGTAATGTCCAAGTCAATAGCATTTACATATAAAAACCATCATAAACAGCTAGTAGCCTATTTATATATATCTTGTCAGTCTATAGTACTTTTGTAACATGGAGAGCGTGACAACGGAGTTGAGGATCCAAATGCAAGGCTTTATTCACAAACGTGGTCAAAACAGGCAGGGTCGAGCACCAGCAAACAGTGTAATCCAAGGCAGGGGCAAACAAGTAATCCAATATACAGCCAATGGTTAGGGCAGGGAGAGGCGGACAAAGTACTCAACTCCATTACTTGAGTGAAAGTACAGATACTGCTGGTCAAATATTACTCAATTACAAGTAAAAGTTGTAAAGACAGATTTTTACTTAAGTAAAAGTACAGAAGTACTTGCTTTTAAAAGTACTTAAGTAGCAAAAGTAAATTTCCTTTTTTGTGTCAATGCACTGTTTTATTGTCGTACATAATATTTGCAATACTTCTGAAGCAACTTAGAATACATTACACCTACTGAATAAACTGACTAGCTTGTAGTATCTTTGGAATAAAGAGCTTTTAGAATGTTAAAAACCTATGGGGGGAAAAACAAAAAAAGAAATATTTAACACCCCCACAAAAGCAGGATGGTAGTGATCTCACACAGCTCTGACAGTGCGTGCACAGATCTATGTGTAGCCAGTCATCCACATTTGAACAGAGTGGACAGTGAAATAGCTGTAAATACAGCAGGCAGCAATAAATCAAAAAACAAGGAAACAGTCCAAGGATCAAAAACACAGGTAAACTAGGAAACACGGAAAGGGTAAACTTGGAAACTAGGAACAAGGAATGGCTATACAATAATCACTCCTCTTGGGTGGGCGTAAGCATCTTTTATACTAGACAAGGTGAACACATGACAAAACCAACCAATGAAAACAAGACACGTGCAACCAGTTTTGTGCAATTTTTATTAAAGTTCTATTTTGACCCCTATAGTAGGTGTTTTTATTATTATTATTATTTCCAAAATATTTTGGTGGAGGGGGCACAACAATACAATTCTGCTTAGGGCACCCATTTAGCCAGCAGTGGCCCTGACTGGGAAACTCAAATAGCTTCGTCACGCCAAAGAGGATGCTTACAGAAGTGTGGATAAAATCTTGTACACTCTTAAAAATAAAGGTGCTTCAAAAGGTTCTTCAAGCGATGCCATAGAAGAACCATTTTTGGTTCCACAAAGAACCATTCAGTCAAAGGTTCTTTAAAGAACCATCTCTTGCTTACCTTTTTATAATCTGAAGAACCTTCTTTCACCACAAAGAACCATTTGTGAAACAGAAAGGTTATTCAGATGTTAAAAGTTCTTTATAGAACCATTTAGACAAAAAGGTTCTTCTATGGCATCGTGAAGCACCTTTATTTTTAAGAGTGTATAACCAGGCCAGGAACAGACTAACAAAGGAGATCAGAGGGGCTAAAAAAAACTACTCTGAAAAGCTGAGAAAACAGTTTTCAGCCAATGTCCCGGCGTCAGTATGGACTGGTCTCAAGAAAATCACCTTGTACAAGACACCACCCCCACAGTCTGTGGAGAATCAACAACTGGCTGACAATCTGAATGTGTTTCACTGCCGATTTGAAAAGGCCAGTCTATCACCCCCCATCCGCTCAGGGCTGCGTTTCCCAAAAGCATCGTAAGCTTAATTTGATCGTAGTTCCAATGTACTTAAAGGGGTCCTATTATGCTTTTTCACTTTTTTAATTTTTTTAATTTTAGTCAGTGTGTAGTGTGGTTGTTTGGGCATAAAAAAGATCTAGAAATTTACAAATCTCAAAGTCCACTCCAAAGGGAGATATTTCGTTTAAAAAAAATCCCTTTTCAAGAACTACAACGAACAGCTCGTTTGGACTACAGCGTTGGTTTCCGGGCTTTGTGATATCACAAAGCGGCAGTGGCGGTTCTAGACCACAGTAACTGGGGGGGCCAGGCAGGGGCCACTTGCGCTTTTAGGGGGCACACTTTTAAAATTAATGTTAACCTACTTTCAGTATTATTCATTCAGTCATTTTTCACCATGTCATTTATCACTGCAATCTCTACAAGTAAGCTATAACAATTTAAACTCAAATGAATGTTTCATCATGTTTCATTTATCTGACAAATGATTTTGTATTGTATTGTCAATGGCGTCATGCTTGTCATGTGACACACAGCAACCACAATAGCACTGTATAACTGATATAGGCTTATGTTTTATTTCTTTTTTCTTTTATTCAAAATATTCCCAAACGTGTTAACTATATCATGAAATATCATGAAGTAAATGCATTTTGCACCTTTATAGATTATGTTAGTTGATCTATAATGGGCGATGAGCAAAGTAGCCTAATAGTGTAATCTATTAACTATGCAAAAAACCCTCTTTTTACATAAGTAGCAGATATGGGTGTCATGCCATACAATATATATATATATTTTTTTTATTACTTTATTTTTTCCCTCTTTTTTTTCAAACAAATACAGAACAAAAGGATACATTCTAAAGAACAACCTATACACATAACAGACACATACATACAGTGGTCACCAAAGGGGGCTTCAAACTCATATAAGTAGCAAAACAGAGAGAGAGAGGGAAGGGAAAAAAAACACATAGGTCATCTACTAAATCTTTTATTTTCCTCTCAACCACCTCCCCCAGTTTGATGAGATTTTGGTAGATTGTTGTCTTCAGGAAAGGGACAGCACTTCCATACTGTAGACATCATGTACAATTTCTTGCCATTCACATACAGATGGGGAATCTTCCTTAAGCCATTTCCTTGTAATGGCCTTCTTACCGGTTGCTAATAATATATTAAAGATGTATATATCCTTCTTTGTTATTTTTGAAGAGGACAGTCCCAGGTACATTGTTCTAAAGTCACACTCAAGATTCAATCCCATTATTGCATTTATCTCTCCATTCAAATCCTGCCAGTAAGTACGAATGATATTACAGTCCCAGAAGATGTGAAAATGGTCAGCCGATGCATTTCCACATTTTCTCCAGCATGCCATACAATATTTTTAATACAACTGACTTTGTATTTAATGTGAATTTAATAAAAACATTGTAAGTTACAAATTATAACACTTTTATGGTACAGAAAGAGAGCAAAGAACATTTACATTATCAAAAACAATATCACTGACTTCAGTCTAGTCAGAGTTCAAGCACTATTATAAACTCCCATCAAAACCACTGAAGCGGTTTGCACTATGAAATGAATATCTTACTTACATTCGTACGCACATGACAAACTGCGCATTGCACCCAATATTATTTTGTGTGATACGATTCCAAATTTGGGGGGGCCAGAGCCCCCTCGGCCCCCCCCAGGAACCGCCCCAGCAAAGCGGCTCATTAGATATCATTAAAAATAATTCCTGCCTACAGAGATTCGAATGGTTGGGGGGTGGGGAGGGGCGAGGTTGTGGTTAGAATGCTTGGTTGAGTGAGTGCATCAGACGAGACGATGAAGAAGAAGTGCTGCTGCAGAGTTAGTGCATCAGAGAAAACGAAGAAGAAGAGCTGCTTTGCTGTAGTGTCAAATTTTAGGCATGTCTAGAACAATTCTTACAAGTACAACATGACGTAGCTGGGCGCCGCAGACAGACGCCGAACGGCGCCGCCGGTGTGCCAACACTCAGAAAATAATGTATTTGAATTTTAAAGACGTGGCGCAACGCTGCACGTCTTCATCCGGTGTGCGACCGCCTGAAACACTGTTTTTTTCACCTCCGTGCCCAAACGTCTTTGTTTGGGCTTCCGAAAGCGGATGATGTCAGGAAATGGTGGTTGCAATTTATTTTTTAACTCTGTTCCTGAGCATTATAACCCTAATTTGCTATTGTGTGCTGCACATTTTACTGAGGACAGCTTCCACAACATGAGGGAGTACAGTGCCGGATTCACCAAAAGCTTTTGTTGAAAGACGGAGCAAGGGGCGTGGCAGTACTGAAACACCATCTAAGCTGTTCGCCAATCACAACGCACTGGGACAGCTAACCAATCACAACACATTTTGTTTTTCGGAAGGCGGACCTTCATCAAAGCCGGAACTAATCGAGCCGTTTGTGCCAGGCTGGGGTGAAAGCTATTTTAATAATGTAAATTATGTGAAAAAGAATGCGTTTTTCAAACCACCAAGCATGAGAGCATGTTCTAGTACTAATGATTACAGACCTGTCACTCTCACGTCTGTGATCATGAAGTCATTTGAGCGACTAGTCCTGGCCTACATGAAGGACATCACTAGACCCTTGCTGGATCCTCTTCAGTTTGTCTACAGAGCAAACAGGTCTGTGGACGATGCAGTCAACATGGGACTGCATTACATCCTGCAACACCTTGACAAAACTGGGAATTACGCAAGGATTCTATTTGTGGACTTCAGTTCGGCCTTCAATACTATAATGCCTGACCTTCTCTCAGACAAACTCACACAGCTTTATGTGCCCACCTCCATCTGTCAGTGGATCACCAGCTTCCTGACAGACAGGCAGCAGCTAGTGAGGCTGGGCAAACTCACATCCAGGACTATCATCATCAGCACTGGCGCCCCTCAGGGTTGTGTTCTCTCCCCACTGCTCTTCTCCCTCTACACGAATGACTGCACTTCAAAGGACCCCTCTGTCAAGTTCCTGAAGTTTGCAGACGACACTACAGTCATCGGCCTCATCAAGGACGGAGACGAGTCTGC
>NW_015506722.1:28977-43149 GCF_001515645.1 Sinocyclocheilus grahami
GACCGTGGCTTTGTGTAAATACAGTCATGCTCCAAACAAAGGAAGGAAGTTTTACAATTGTGATGTAAATTTGGTCCGGTTGCTGTAACCAGTAACCAGCCTCAGAATGCAAGTATGAGGTGAGATCTGGATCAAAATACTTCCATACAAATGTTTTCTAGTTTTTTTTAAGGAGCTTCTGAATTCTGCATTGAAATTTGGATGTTTCAATTTTCAAATAATGTTAGCCACTCTCTCTGATCAGATTAAATTTTTAGTTGGTGCTCTTCGGCGAAGGATGAATTGGTTCTCTATCGCTTGTGTCACACTATTGAAATGAAAACACACCTCCCTTTTGGGCACTGGGTAGCAGACCAATTTTAATTGTAAGGGTTAGCAAATCACATTTCTCTATGTAATGCCATGCTTGGCGATTATAATATAATGTACATTATAATTTGATTTATAATATAATTATATTATATTAAAATAGTATATATTAAAATAATATTATTTCTGGTCTCTGGAGAGTCTTTGGAATAATATAGTCGCCAATGTGTTCGTCTTTTAGAAGACCTTGTGATTTGGCCCTGTAGTCACAGTAGTACACACATGTACATTGTATGTATAACTAGTTCTTCTTAAAGCCAATGATAGACTCTGAAGTTGTCAACATCCAAAGACTGTAAGCATATTTGGAGTACATGGTCAAATCACAACTCATGTGAGAGATTTTCCATCTGCAATAAGGTCTAAGTTGTCACAAATTGCATTCTCATGGCAATTCATTTGAATATGAAAACGTGTTGAGGAGCTGGGCAAGCTCAGGGCTGATGCAAAGCACAATCACTGTTTTTAGGTCTCAAAGGTTTGTGAAGGCCCAGTAGCCATTTGCTTGATATAAGGTGTGATATGTTTAATTGTGTGTTACTATTTGGCCATAAACACCTCCCATGCAATGGGGAGAAAAACACGAGTCTTCTGAGTGGGTGTACCCTCGGACTCAGCTTTGAGCCACTCTCAGAAACAAAGTCATTTGTTTTATAAAATCATCACTTTCAATCTGTGTATCAGTTTCAGATTTTTTAAGCGTATCATCTATTGTTTAACTGTAGTCAAAAGGAGTTCTGCTTTGTAGTAGCCTAGTTAGTCCGCAAGAGATGATGTATAATTTTGTTATTTGTTAAGTTATTTTATCTGTATTGTGATTACACCATTCTGTTTTGCCCAACTTACTTTTCACATATAAATGTATCAACTTAAATTTCATTCAATCACAAATTTTCCAATTTTTTATTAATTTGGAATTTGTATTCTGTTTGTTCATTCTCATTAAAATGTTGCTCCTTTGTTGCAATGAAGCAAATAAAACAACAGAGAAGGCAGTTTGCAGATTAAAACTTTAGGTTCTAATTTATGACTCTCTGTTGAGTACCAGAATATAATTTGGAGGATGGTATTCCAATTTTTAAGTTTGATCTCTTGTTGCTTTGGCAAACAAGGAGATATTTACATTTCAGAACAAGGGATGTCATTCCTCGTCTACGCTGCCACTATCATGTCCCTGACAAGTACGTGATTTCGTCTAATTCTCAAACCCACCGGATCCGGTCTCCGGTCTAACAATATGAGTATTCCGACTCATTCTATTAATGTGTATATATGGGATGCGTCTGTCTTTCCCTCAATATTTCTGAAAGGCAAATAAGAATTGACTTACCACAGCAGCTGGAGAAAGAGAAGGAGATGATCAAACCCTTTGTTCGGTGCAAATCCATATTGCGCTGAAAGACATCACTCGCCTGTTTAGGAGATCGTGTCGCCGGTCACCACTTTGTAAGGCCCACACACTTGGCCCAATGAAGGTATCCAGTGGTGGATGAAGGGTTCTTGTGTGTTCGGTCTTTTCAGCGCGCAGAGTTATTCAATTTAGATTTAACTCAAATCTGACTCCATTTTATTATCTAATCTGACTCCATTTTAGTATATGACCTCGAATTTAGGTTGAAAGGGAAATTGGTTGTTTGTCGATCTCTAATTATTCTGACATTTGATTATTCTAGTTAACTCTTTACTTATATTTACTCGTTCATTAGGAATCTATGTTACTTAGGATGCCTCACGGCGGCCGCTATGCGTGGGCTCCACGATCACAAAACTCGCCAGTCTGATCCTTATCCAGAGGTTTGTGGCTAATACTATTTAATATTTAGCCCCCTACAGTTACCCATGTAATGCTCAGACATTAATCAGCGGTTCTAGAACCCCTTGTCTAGACCCTGATAGTTAATATAACTTCGTACAACTTAATTAACACTCCAAGCATTAATCAACGGTTTTTCTAGAACCCCTTGTCTAGACCCCAATAGTTAATATAACTTTGTACAACTTAATTAACTCTGAAATCATATACATGGTTAACATAACTGAGTACAACTTAAACTAAGGTCCAGCGGTTAGTCAGGCACGTAACCCTGGACGCAATTTTGCGGAAACATAAGCCTTCACTTAAATAATTTCAGAGTACGTCAGAATAAGTCAAATGTAAGAATTTATTATCAGTAAGGTAAATATGTATTATGCCAATTATCTCCATAGCCAATTCAAAGATATTAAATCAATAAAAGACATTAAATTCTCAAAGACGAATCTAAGAGTAAGATATTCATACCTGACTTTGGGAAAATACATAGTATTGAGTGTGTGGACACATTCCATACCACGGGCTTTCTGGCTACAGAATCGCCCCGACCCTTTTGCTGCAATCCTTTAAATACAAAACCAAGATAAAACATCCCCCAAGTGGAGGCATGTACAAACAATTGGTATCTGGGTGACTAGTTCACACCTCAATGGGAACAGAAGGTAATTTGTGTGAAAGACTTGGGAGTAGTCTGCTTTTGTAAGATTAAGACCATTGTACCACTCACCCTGAGACTATTCAAATGAAACCAAACATGACTGTAAATCTTATTTGCATTCATATAGAACATTATACAATTGACCATTCTGAGTGAATCCCGTGGAGGGAGGAGATGAAAAGGCACTGATGCATAGGCGTTTCCTGCACCACCCCTCTGTGGGGTGTCTTGAAGATGCCAGTGTATTGTCTGTTTCTCAGGAGATCAAAGTATCTGAGTTTCTTTTATCCTTACAGTTCTAATAAACTTTAATTGCAGAAAAATATTCATTCAATTATTAAGAGCCTGCAATATAATGGAATATTAATATTGTTAAATGCATTTTAAAAATATAATTTGTTTTCGTCTGTTATTTATTAATAAATAATTTATTCCAATTGCCCTAACCCCAGAAAAACATTTATGGGGGACTGTGTGGGCCAGATGGGCTGAATTTTAGCACCAGTCCAGCCCTGATGGTTCTCCTCTTCTAGGGCCAGAAAGAAGACCTTCTAATAATAAAACTATTTAAACTAAACTCCTTAAGGGAAACCGGTTTGCTATAGCCCCAGGGCCCTATGTGTTCGCTATAGCCCCAGGGCCCTATGTGTTCTTAATCCGGGTCTGCCCACTGATCATCACAGACTGAGCCCCATACAGCGTTATGATACATCTCCAGCCTCCCAGAGGACGTTCCACCAATTCATAGACAAACATTTCTATGAATGAACATGCATATCCCCAGGAAATTGTGTGCATTATTACTTCCAGTTTGAATTTCCAGTTTCTTAATTTCTTAATGGGCTATAACACATCTTTATAACTTCAACAGGACTCTTGATAACCTAATACACTTGATACAAAACTGCCAGCCCACTCTGATCATGCAAATGAGTCAGCTTTCAAATAAAGAATCTTCTTCCCTCAATTAATTACACCTTTTCATTGGTCAAGTCAAACTCAGAAGGTGTGACCTTGTCAGAAGTTAACAGGCCTCACATCAATGACCCTGCTGTTCTTGGACCTTTTTTGGGTCACTGTTTGTGTGGAGAAGACTGAATACATCCAGTCTGACCATGACGTTGTGGGACCTCCCCAGTGCTGGCAGGACCTGAAAGTTGCAACAAGCCATGTTGCCACTTTCCACCTTGGAGAGAACCTGCCTGACCACAACTGAGTCAGAATAACATCCCTGAAGTTCGTCAATCTTCAACCTGGAAGAAACTTGCAACTCCAACACCACAGAACTACTGAACCATCAAGACTTTCATCTGAGACTGCATCCAGATGCTCATTCAACGGCCAAGGCAATGCAAGTATCATGCATTTGATCAAACTAAACAGAGGTTTAGTATAAGCTGTAGACCCCCTTTGTTAAAAAATAGCTTGTGGTTATAGTCAGGTGGTTAATTGATTCCTTTTCCATAGCTTTATTCCCTGATTTCTGTAACAGATTAATTCATTCACTTTTATTTCCCCTTTTTACCATGTTGTGTTTAGACTAGTTATCTGTTATTGTTTTAGTTAATAAAACATTTGTGCACAATTTCATGAATTTGGTTTCTTTGGATTAATTAGGAGTTAGGAAGGAAGGAATTAGATTAGAGTTTGGACACTACTTGCAAACAAAGACCCTTTAACGAGTCATTCTTGTTACATGCTATAATGCATTAGTACTGTAAGAAAGTTATTTTCTGTGGCCACATTTCTTAAGAGTTGATAATTATAATTAATTGTAATTATTTATATATATTTTCCTTTAGAGCCAATTTGCTAAGGGGTCTTGAGTTAAACCTCAAGAGAACAGCTTCAACATTTTCAGTTGTCACTATGTACAATATATAAAGAGAATGTGACTGCTGATGAACAGGACTCCTCCTCTACTTTACATAGACACGTCCCTGATGAAAGTTACAAAAGTTAAAGCTCTGACAAAGTTACCCAGCTGTCAAAGATACAGCATGCAGCATCAAAGTCTGATACCTACAGAGAAGAGATACAAGCACTGATAAACAATGACAACAACCCTAGCTTGAGGAGCATTTGGGTGTTTTAATGAGCCAAGAAAGTGAGACGTGTTACATTCCCCTCTTCTCTCTAGGGGTTACGTAGCAGAAGTAACAAAGTTAAAAGATGTGATTAAATAAATAAATTATGATGGAAATCTCCTTTTCCTCTATTCCAGCTCTTGTCACTTTCACCACTGATATTTCTAATAAAGGTTCACACAAAACCCTCTAATTAACACCATAAAACAAATGAATACCCAAATACCAGAAATATACTTAAGTATTTTTATTAAGGGCTTAAAAGAAACCCAAAAGAATATATATAGAAAATACACAAATATCAGGGCAATTAATCAACTTAAATAACCAAAGCGTCAGGAGAGAGCAAATGCCAAAATAACAAACAAAACAGTCTTTCTAAAGGTTATAACAAAATTACTTCCCTGACAAAAGAAAACTAAATTAAAGGCAATAATCTTACCTCGCTCCCTGATTAGAGAAAAACAGGTGAAAAATTTAGAAAGGGATAAACCCCCCAAAATTGGCGCCCATCTCCCTACACGGTTTGACAGAACTACACTCGCACAAAATCTAAACAAAAACTCTAAATAAATGAATATATATGTGTGCGTGTTACTGTTTGATCACAGCTTTCCCTGTCAAACAAATAAAAAACTAAATATCAGGTCGGGTCAGGAAATGTTGAGACTCTGATCGGCACATCGGTCACAGACAGAGAACCGCAGCGGCAGAAGTGAAGCCCTCCCTCCCTTTTCCAGTTGTGTTTGTCTTGCTGTGGAGGTGAGTGGTAATGAACAAGACTAATGGCGCTTTTCCACTGCGTGATACGACTCGGCTCGGCACGGCTCGGTTCGTTTCCACTGCAGTTCAGTACCGCTTTAGAATGGGCGGGATTATTCAAATGTTGTTATAGTTGCGCCGCCTCTATTGCCGCGACTCCTGAAAAACGTTATCATTCCGCGTCGCCCCATCAAGCTCTCGCTGGATCCGCTCCTCTGCTATCAACGAGAGGAACGTCTGTACTTCCTCAACAGACAACGAAACTTTTTGGTTGTTAAAAAAGGTGCGCTTGTTCAAAACAGTGGCGTTCGACCCTTCGCTGGCTGTGCTGATTTAAATCTAGCAGTTCTGTTATGTTTGTGTCGCAACTTCAGTGACGCAGGTAGTGACGATTCTCTCCGGCCAATCTGTGATCAACAGAGTTCACACGTCACGTTTTGGTAATGGTACGGTTCACTTGGAACCTCAACCGAGGTGGTACTAAAAAAAGTACCAGGTACTGTACCCAGTGGAAAACCCCCCAAAAGTGAACCGTACCGAGCCGTACCATGCAGTGGAAAAGCGCCATAAGCTACCTGTGCCTCAAATTTACAGCTAATTATTAATGACAAAAGGCAAATATAGTTTGTCTTGCTAACATCCATGACTCATGAGAGCTGCCATGTAAGTTAGCTAAAGTTTAGTAGGTTAGACCAGTGCACGTTCATTCACTGCATGATTCAGTTTATTAAAATGCATTTAGAATGCTCACAAAATTCAAGATATTGGGGCAGAAATGTATATTTATATCATTCCATATAATTAATCAGTATCACGCGAAGACAGACGTTTTTTCCAACAAAAAGCAGCATGATTATAAATGTGATATTGATTTTATACAGAAGTTCAATAAACAAGAATTTAATATTAAGACACTTACGTTTTTGACACAATATTGACTGCTTTTGCTCTATTTCGCCAACAAATATAATTCCAATTTGCATCTCTGAGCAACATGACAGTGTTTCGTTCCTGAAAGAATCAACCGTTTAAATGATTCGGTTCAGTCGCAATGACTCACTTATTAACAGGGACTTGCTGCCACCTACTGGCAGTTTTAGTTTAACAGTTAAAGTATTTTCTTTTTCTTTCTTTTTTTAAAAATAATTTCAAATATCAGTATTGAACATTTTATGTTTAAAATATCAAAACAGTATTAATGCATTTGTAACTGCAGGTTAAATACATTCATGTCCTGCATTAAACAGTGTGTAAATGCATCTAAATGCCACTTCTAATGCAGCTTCTGTGTTTTCTCTGCATTGCAAAGATTAATTTTGTCAATACTACTTGGTAACAGCCAAAATGACTTATTATTCTAATTGACTGATTCAATTTAAGAATTCGACTGAAAAGATGAAAAAAATGGCTTTAAAAAAGGTAAAAATGTCCATAAAAGGTAAAAAATCTATTTAAACTTATTGGAAAAGATTAATTTCTATCATTGCTGTGAACTGATCACCACACAGAATATGCAGAATATCAAAAACTTTAGGAGTCAGCTGTCCACAGTAGTCCTTGTGACATCAGCACAATAACACACGCAGCAAAATATCGTCTTATTATCGTTATCGATAAAATCCCCGAAAATATTGAGATATTTATTTTTGTCAATATCGCACACCCCTAATACATTTAATGTTTTATTTAGAAAAAAATTTAAATAAATATGAGAAGTGCCCTTTTCCCACTTGAGCCCCTGCCCCTCAAAATGTCTGTGCACGTCCCTGCCTCCTGAGCTGTGTCTCTCTGCTGCTTTATATTTGTTACACGCTGTGTAACAGGGAAACCACGCTGCCGAAAAAAATGCATACAGCTGCGGACGATTTGGAGCACTGCTTGAAAGAGAGTGAGCGAGAGAGAGAGAGAGAGAGAGAGAGAGAGAGAGAAAGAGGGAGTTGAGAAAACCCATGTGACCATATCCCAACATACACAACAATTACGTCATGGGACGTAACACATGGCAAAGGACAATGTGGGAACCACAAAACACATTATTTCACAGAATTATATTGAACTTTTGTGTGTGTGTGTGTGTGTGTGTGTGTGTACAAAAATTGTAGACCATTTAAAAGCTACAGTAGGCCTATAAAAGGTTTTGAGCCAGCAGGTGTTTGAGTTACACAGTTACTCCATGTTTCCCTGGATCCTCCTCCACATCATCATAGTCTATTATAAGAAAACAAAAGCAAATTAATGTACCAACACATGCTTTAAAAATTATAAGAATGAACACATGAATATTTGCAGTCAAATTAAATGAGCTACCATGACCACCTAAATTAAAAATATAGAACTATTATAAAGACTAAATGAAAATTATTCAGTGAAAGGAAAAGGAAAAAAAAGTTTCAATAGCATACCAATCATGTCACTCATATATTCTCTGACATTCTTCACATCATCATACTCCTCCTGAACACCCTCTGATATAAATGCATCTATTATTAATTACATGAACAAATAGTCTACAAACTTTATATTCCAATACAATCAGAAGATAAACGAGACAGAGAGAGAGAGAGAGAGTAAAAAAAAAAAAAAAAAAACTATTCCTGTAAGGAAGTAATTTGAAACCCACACCTGCTTTATCATTGGAGATCTGTTGTACAATGATGACATCATCATAGTTTCCTGGTAAGCCATCTACAACAAAAAATAAAATGCATCTATTGATGTGCAATTTTTTTTAATTGTCCATGTGTATAATTAAAATGCATATACTGTAAACAGTGTTAAAACCTGTACAAGTAAATTTAAGAACTAAACCTGTAGCATGATGTCTCAGTCCAGCAGTGATTACATCATCATTATTCTCGGGTATGAATTGTTGCTTTTCTAAATGTGTTAAAAGCAATGATAGAATAAACAGAAACTAATTTTATTATTCACAGGTCCAGTATGTTATTTAATTAAAGGGATTGTTCACCCAGAAATACAATTTCTTTCTTCTACTGAATTTCTATACTATGGAAGTCAATGGGACCAAAAACTGTTTGGTTACCAACATTCTGCAAAATATCTTCCATTGTGTCCAGCAGAAGAAAGAAAATTATACAGGTTTGAAACAACTTGAGGGTGTAAATCAGGGGCGTAGCCATCATTTCAGAAGTGAGGGGGACAGAAATGTTATATATATACAAAAAAATACATAATATATATATATATATATATATATATAACATTACAATATAACATTTCTGTAATCTATATAACCTACCAGTCAAGTTTTTGAACAGTAAGATTTTTAATGTTTTATAAAGAAGTCTCTTCTGCACACCAAGCCTGCATTTATTTGATCCAAATTACAACAAAAGCAGTAATGTTGTGAAATATTTTTACTATTTAAAATAACTGCTTTCTATTTGAACATATTTTAAAATGATTGCTGTGATCAAAGCTGAACTTTCAGCATCATTACTCCAGTCTTCAGTGTCACAGGATCTTCAGAAATCATTCTAATATGCTGATTTGCTGCTCAAGAAACCTGAAATCTTTTTAAATTATTATTATTATTCATGTTTTTTGAGCAGCAAATCAGAATATCAGAATTATTTCTGAAGGATAGTGTGACTGGAGTAATGATGTTAAAAATCTAGCTTTGAAATCACTATAAATTACATTTAAAAATATATTCATATAGAAAACAGTTATTTGAAATAGCCTAGTAAAAATATTTCAAAATTTTACTGTTTTGCTGTACTTTGGATCAAATAAATGCAGGCTTAGTGAACAGAAGAGAGTTCTTTAAAAAACATGAACAATCTTACTGTTCAAAAACTTTTGACTGGTAGTGTATAGTCAACTTAAATTTTTCTCTCATTTCTAGCTTTTAATTGGCTTAGAAATCAGATAACTGCTGGACAATGACCAATAATAATGATTTGTTTACATACTACAAACACTTTTTTTATCACATAATAAGGCAGAATAGTTTATATACTGTATTATGCTATGTCAGTTAGCACGGCATTGTTCATATACTTTATCTATTACCTGGAGATGACTTGACAAACACAAATAAACCATATATTGTCACAATCGTATGTTAATGTCTTCATGTTTCCAAACGTTTCTGTTTTCTGTGAAAACAACTGTTTTCATACAGCTGGAGGCTTTTGTCCATATTAGGAATTTCCTCATAGGACTTTCTGTGCGAGAGCGCCCTCCGGCTTCGAGTATGAATGAAACATACACTGCATGGAGTGTTTAGCGCTCCGCAATGTTCATCTCGCAGGTTCGAATAAAACATCAGATCATGCACAGACTATCCTCCCTCTTTGAATTTAAATCTATATTTATTCACACCGGCGCTTGAAAACCTCCATGCGAACACACTTGCCCGAAAAAGTGCGGAGGACGAATTTACGTAATATTAAAAGTGGGGGGGACACGTCCCCCGCGTAATCTACGCCCTTGGTGTAAATTATGTCATTTTCATTTTGGGGTGAACTATCACTTTAAGTGAAATCATGTGATCAGTTAAAAACACTGATCTATCTGGCCTTTAGTGGTGGTGACATCATTACAGTAGTCAGGTGAGTCTTCTACAGCAGATTTTGCTTTAAAAATATGTATGTGTATACAATTTAAAAACGTGGAAAGTGAATGTTTAAATTAATTTGACATACTGTTCATCTGCATCTGTATGCACATAGCTGATAACATTGCTATACTTGAGCTCTCTAACCTGAAAGAAGCTTATCAGCATCTTCATACCCAGAATGCTGTTCTGTAGAAAGAAGAATTCCAGTTATAGAGAATTAGAACCATCAGACATGTTCACAATCACAAATCAGCCCAAAACCCCCACTTTCTTTTGGATCATTCAACGCTAACCCATAAAGGTCCCATAAATTAATCAATGTGATCTTACTCCAAAAACACCCATTAACAATAAATTTGCATATGTAAACAAGCATGTAAACAAGGCTTTGCATACTTTGTACACTTGTATTCCAATATCCACGTAAAACATTATCCTTCACATGTGCAAAAATGTTTGTTTGGTTGCTGCAAGCTAATTTTACAGTGGACCTTTTAAACTGAGCAATGTTACTTGTATGTTTGGCTGACTTCATTTTTGTTTTATGAAGAATGTCTGAAATATCAAGTTAGCAATGCTAACTGATATGTTGTATGTGTGCGTGAGGCACCTGTGCGATTAGTTTGATTTAAAGTGCCCATATTATGGATTATGAAAGGTTCATATTTTGGTTTTGGGAGTCCCCAACAACAAGTTGACATGCATGCAAGGTCAAAAACACTTTCATTGTCTTATAATATGCATTTATTTTTACCTTATTTTGCTCAAATATTCATTTTTCCAAACCCCTCCTTTACATGACGCTAATCTACGGTAATAGGTAGTTTGCAATCACGTGATTCTGATGACGCGCGCAATGCAGCTGGAGGGCAGGAAGTGATTTTTCTCCATAGAAATCACTGGCAGAAACTCAAAATGGCAGTGTTTTGCGTTGTTTATGGATGCTCAAATCGGACAACCCGAGAAACCACAAGAAGCTTTTATCGTGTACGAAAATGTGTTGCTCATAAGGGGGGGAAATTCAAGAATTTTACTGAAAAACGCTGGAAAAAGTGGCTTGTAAACCTGCGTCTGCGGTCGGGAGGAGCGAAGCCGGATAATGCTCGTGTGTGCAAATGGTTAATAAGATAATAATATATGAATAAAGAAATATATAAATAGATACAGGGTGATACGGTCAGAATTCACTGAATGCTAAACGCCACACATAGACACGATGTAAATAAGATATTGTTTGCAGTTCACGGAATCGTGAGATTGCGATAAATTGAAGTGAGTGACAGCTTTTTAGTGATTAACCTCAGATGAAAGCACTATTTGCTCGCTTTCCAGGCTATAATCGATTCAGAATTTAAATAAAAGTTGTTTTACTGCTGCTAACAGGATCAACAGCCACATGCCCTGTACATGCAGCACAGTTTCAGGAGTGACATATATCCCGCATCCCTCACATATAAATACGGGATTCACTTCACGAAATAGCTTGTTTACAATCAGGGTTAGTTGCTTAGCCTATATCCATCGCCTTAATGGCAGGCAAGTATTTCAATTTAGTTTAAAAATCGCTCCTCTTTATAACATAAGGATCACGTTCAACATGTTGTGATTATCAATACATTTCTCTTGTAATAGCGTGGTGGTTGAAGAGAGATCCCCTCATATGATTGTAAGGCGCGTTGGGTGTGCAGCAATTCAATGAAAGCGCTATATATATATATATATATTAGTGTTTCCCCTGCCATTATTTTAGGGGGGCGGCCTAAGTCATTTAAAGTTACCTTTCTTATAGAACATGTCTATACCTTGCTATTTCATTAAGCAAACTAATAGCCTTATGTTATTTATCTTTATCGTTATGGTCGCGCTCTCTGTATCACGCACAGCGGAGTTCCGCCCGATGCGCGCGCTCACACACACACAAGCCCACTCCCACTAGTATTTGTAAATATTAAGCCGCAAAACGATTCATATTTAAATATGAATTCTGCGTGTCTCTGTGTTAATGAATGGCGCAGACGCGCGGTTTTGTGTAGTACTCATACTGAAACGCTCGTGACGCTTGCGGTGATATTAACCTCTGCCGTCTCACTAATGAGGACATAAACACATGAATAACATCTCCAGAATTGCTCTGAGAGTCACTCCAAAGCCGTAAATCTAGGGGAAACACTGTATGTGTGTATATATATATATATATATATATATATATAAATAAATGCATCATGCCTAAATCAGTAGCCTACATTACCGACTTGCCTGTATCTCACCCGTTCTTTTTCAGTCACTCCTGAAACTTTGCTGCATGTACAGGGTATGTAGCTGTTGGTCCTGTTAGCAGCAGTAAAACTAAATTTTATTTAAATTCTGAATTGATTCTGAATTGAGCGCTTCCATATAATCACTAAAAAGCTGTCACTCACTTCAATTGATCACAATCTCACGTTGTTCCGTATAATCAGTGAAGCTCTCTGAACTGCAAATAAGATCTTATCTACGTGTCTATGTGTGGCGTTTAGCACTGAGTGAATTCTGACTGTCACAATGCGTGAGAGGTGGCAGCCCAATCTATTTATATCTTTATAAATATCTTAATATATTATTATATCCTATAATAACCATTTGCACGCACGAGCATTATCACACGAGCTTCGCTCCTCCCGACCGCAGACACAGGTTTACAAGCCACTTTTTCCAGCGTTTTTCAATCAATTTCTTGACTTTCCCCCACTTATGAACAACACATTTTCGTACACGATAAAGGCTTCTTGTGGTTTCTCGGTTTGGCCAGTTTAAGCATCCATAAACAACGCAAAACACTGGCATTGTGAGTTTCTGCTAGTGATTTCTATGGAGAAAAATCACTTCCTGCCCTCCAGCTGCATTGCGCGCATCGTCAGTGACGTCAGGTGCAAACTACCAATTGGTCTGATGACCCAGTCTGTAATGATTGGTCTACTGCGTGCAGCGCAAGTCGGAAACGGAATGCCCATCATCATTACTGGATTACGGCTTATCAAGTGTTGAAGATTTTATACAGTGTATGAACAGACAATATGGCTTCAGTTTTACCTTATCAATTCAAGCCCGAGTACGACGAGGAAGCGTCCAGAGTTGCTGACGAACCAGAAAGTAAATTGTAAACATGACTTACTTGATGAATTTATTTAGGTGCACGTGTGGGAACTGTATCAAAATGCCAAGCCAGGCTGAAAATCTTTGCTGCAACGAAGTATGACAGGTAGTGTATATTGTTTCTGCAATAGTTACAGGTTGTACTGGGTACTGATCCTTCCTTCAATTACAACCGGCCTGCAAATCCTGCGTTGTACGCATTTAGGTTGCTGTAGCAGTCATCAGTAAAATGACGGGGACACAACATAAGATTGGGGCTGTACTGCTGTGCAATTGCTGTAAAAATGTACTTTAACCATTGATTCTTCACAGCCTCGTCCTTTGTCAGTAAAAAAAAAAAAACTTATTTACCCTCACAGTGCAGAGCACAGTGTCTTCTTGGCATGATGCTATCCACAGGAATCGCTCCGGTTACTATCGTAACCTCGGTTCCCTGAGAGCGGGAACGAGACATCACGGAGATATTTCTCCGTTATGGGAACTCCTTCCCTTCCAACCTTTCCTGAAGTCCTATTGGCTCCCGCCAGTCCAAATGACTGGCCAATTGACGCGAAGTATGCAAACCGCATGCAAATACTGACGAGCTCAAGCGGCAGTATAAAATGCGGTGCACGCAACAATTACGTCAGAATCTGATACTGAACGCAGCTCTAGCTGATCGAGTAGCGAACACGGCGACCACCTTGATGTCTCGTTCCCGCTCTCAGGGAACCGAGGTTACGATAGTAACCGGAGCGTTCCCTCTCGAGCTTTCACGAGACATCAC
>NW_015506722.1:43353-69335 GCF_001515645.1 Sinocyclocheilus grahami
CGGTATACCCACGCTCTATCACCCCGAGTAGCCAGCGCGAGATTCCCGGAATAACTTCCCACGCGCTCAGGAACTGACATAGCGGCTTTTGCGGCTTGGTCGTTGGATGCGCCGGCGAGTGTGCGGGCGGCGGCTCTGCACCGCTTGGGAGCCGGGCCACTCACGCATTCTCCTCCTCTCTTCAGACCGTCAGGACGACGGCTTAGCCGGCGGCGGCGGTCGAGAGTCACGTCGCGGGCTCCTCCGTTGGCCGTGGCGTTTCCTCCCGGGACCCCACGCCTTCCTGCGGAAATCCGGCTCCTGGCGAGGAGCAGTAACGTTAGCCGTCACCGCTGCGGATTGAGCTCATCAGTATTTGCATGCGGTTTGCATACTTCGCGTCAATTGGCCAGTCATTTGGACTGGCGGGAGCCAATAGGACTTCAGGAAAGGTTGGAAGGGAAGGAGTTCCCATAACGGAGAAATATCTCCGTGATGTCTCGTGAAAGCTCGAGAGGGAACTGCTACAGTGTTTGAGGGAGGGGGGGTTCAAGTTTTCCCAGGTCTGCGCTCACAACAAGTGGACGGGCAATATGCTAATGTTTCATGTTGACGTCAACATGAAACGGCTTGGGATTCGTTTTAAAAATGACTCGTTTAAAATCGACTCTTTCTTTTGAGAGACAATAACTTTATACACTGTGTACTTTCAGATTTAAAAATTTGCAAGATGTTTTCATTCATTTAGAGCTGTGTTATACACTGCATTAACCCTTAAATGCATGAATGTTTCGCCAATCATTATTACATATTCGGGTCTTTAGCAACCCGGACCTATATATCCAGCACGGACGGATCTCTAACTGCTGCAATAGCAAAAAACTCTCTTGATATTTTAAGAACCATTACAGAATAATAAAATAAAGCATATTTCATTACCTTTTGAAACTTAAAAGGTTAAAATTTGAGCAGATGATTTTACCATCGCTGTCATCGTCAGAGCGCACTTCCACAGTACATTCAGCATCTGCCTCATATTCACGATCTCAGCCATATTCTCAAAACTATCGTTTTCAATGACTTCATATTCAATATTTTGATCACTGGCAGCTTATTCACCACATCCAGCATCAAATGACAGTGACATTTATATTTCATTACGTATAGTAATTGCCCTGCAGTAAAGCCATTCAAACCAGTTCAATTTTTGCTGATGATATTCGTTTGTTTTATGCCTGCGGTAATGATAAGTGAAACGTCACGTCATCATTGTGTATCAAACAGTGCCACCTTGATGAAAAAAGATGCATTGCACATATTGAGTCATCAGATATGTAAATATAGTTGGGCAGGAAACAATTCTTACACATTTACATACCTCGGGTCTCTAGCAACCTATACACTTTTTATAAAACATTAATCAGAAAACTGGCATTCTTTTATATTTTACTATTTTTTCTTGTTATATTGTTTATAATTAATAGATTGAGGAATACTAAGAAAGTTGATGTCTAACTTAAAAAAATGAAGGAGGGAGAGGGTAGAGAATGATGTCCCGGGTCGTTAAAGACGTGAGGTATGCATTTAAGGGTTAAAGGTAATTTTTACAAAATCCATAATAAGGGCACTTTAATAAATATATAAAGAAAACATAGTGCATTAGGAGAGCCTATACTTGTCACACAGTTTTTTTTCTATTGTTAATCTGTAATTTAAGAGAAATATATTTCATGTAGTCATATTTATTTTATTCCTTTTATATACTTAATTTCTGTTTTTCTCCGTTCACAGAAGCACTGCAGGTGTGTGATGCAACAATGTTTGAATCCTCATAGTCTGTTCTTTATGCTGCTATTTGTGCATATAAAGCTAAAGACCAGAAAAAATTATAAATTTAATGGTTAATGATTGACTAATGAGCTTCAGTTGTCAGAAAATAATCAAAATGAACAAAATGCTGTCATTATGAAATTCTCCGGCAGATTTACTGTGTTGCACGCAAGTTCAGGCTAACTTTAAAAGTTGTGTACATGAGCTGAGTGAGATCTGACATGAGATTTGATCGTAGCCACCACTCACGCCCATTTTGATAAATTCCAAGTTCTCTTTCATAGGTTCACTCAATGCTGCATAGCTGACGCAATGGGAATGCCTCCCAGGTGTGACGATTGTCTAAAGCCCGTATAGAATCACGCCAATTAATTGGCTGATGGCGCGAGATACCGCCCCTACGTCATACGTAATTGACATAGACCCGTGCTCGCACCATCGGGCCATTTCACCCCTCAGATTTTCGTTTCTTCAGAAGCGTGTGCTTCTCGCGGTTTTTCTGGCCCATTTGTCAGCAACATTTTTGATTTTGGATTCATTTCCACTTCAGCGACCGCATCTGTGGGATCGTATTCTCCTAGCGGTGAGTGGAATGGAGTTTTGTCGATGCCAGCCGCCGTGCTCTCATCTCATTGCGAGTGACGACCAGCATGGTAAGTGCGTCAAATGCGTGGGCCTGGCCCATGCACGAGATGCTATTTTTTGCATTTCTAATTGCAAGTGCTGCGAGATTATGACTCTCAAGACTTTGCGCGATAGACCTCCTCCCTTCACGAAGCCGCAGCTTGGAGTTCGGATGTGGAGCTCGAGGCTATGCAGAGTGAGCAGTATCCACTTTCTCTCCCTCCATCACCCGAGTTTCACCGTATGAATTCTTCGGTCGAGTTTTCTCGCAGTTATCTTGCACCCAGCCCGGAGGCACGGGAAAATTGTTTCCTTCGGGATGGAGGACGTTTTATTTACTGCGACCTCCGACTCCGAGGATTTCGGAGCCGCATCGCTCGACGCTCTCCCGCCTAGTGGCCAGGAGGCGCGGCCCTCCCCAGCCTATACAGAGCTGGTGGACGTTTTGGTGCACGCCACTGAGAAGTTAAGTTTAGATTGGCCGGACGAGCCTCACGAGTCCCAGTCATTTAAGCTCGACGAGTGGTTCCTCAGTGGCTCTGGCTCGTACCCAGCGAGGAGAAAGCTGCCTTTCTTCCCGGATCTGCATCACAAGATCTCCAGATCCTGGAAGCAGCATTTCTTCTCCTGTCTTACTAATGCTGACTTCACCAACCTCGTTGGTTCTGTGGAACTTCCCCCGCCTCGTTGGATTGTGACAGACCGCTAAAGCGTATCTGTCCGTCCCCGAGATACTCTCGTCCACCGACCGCACCATCCTCGCCACTAGATGCGTCTCGAGGAACGCACGCCACTTCCCCTCTTCTGCGATCTTCAAAGGTAGGAGACACTCCAGGTTTTCTTCTCTCAGGGTTGCTACCAGCTGCAGGCACTGTTCGCACGGTAACGGACACCCAGCGCTTTCCCCCCCATGTCAGCATCTCTTGCCCTTGCCTTAACGGCCTCCTTAGATCATGCCTCCACGCATGAGGACGCTGCGAGCTTTCCTCTGCTTCGGCCGGAAGCATGTCCATCTTTTCAGAAGGACGTTCAAAGTGGGGACCCCGTGTTGGCATCCCCCTCAAACTGCTCCACTCTGCTACCTCTCTCGGCCTTCCTCCATGCCTGGAGGAACCTGCCGGGAGTGTCGCCCTGGATTCTTCGTACGATCCAGTTCGGCTACACACTCCAATTTGCTCGCAACCTGACACTCAAGAGCATTCTTTCCCAAGTCCAAGAGGGGAACTGGTTCATCACTGTTGACTTGAAGGATGCTTACTTCCACATTCAAGTTGTTCAGAGGCACAGGAAGTTCCTCAGGTTTGCCTTCGGGGGAAAGGCTTACCAGTATAGGTTATTCCCTTCGGGCTGGCTCTAGCCCCAAGGACGTTCACCAAGTGTATAGATGCTGCCCTGGCCCAGCTGAGGCTCCAGGGAATCCGTATTCTCAACTACCTGGACAACTGGCTCATTCAGTTCCAGGGAGCAGGTGATTCGGCACAGGGACTCTCTCCTTCTCCACCTCCACCATGCTCATTCCAGCCCAGCAGACCACGTTTTTGGAGGTCTGCCTGGACTCGACCTCGATGCAGGCCCGTCTGGCTCCTGCTCGGATCGAAAACATCAAGTCGTGTTCAGTCTGCTTTATGTTAGGTCGTCACGTGTCAGTGGGCCTATGTCGCAGGCTCCTGGGCCTCATTGGAGCAGCTTCCACCTTCCCATCCTACCAAGAGTGTCAGGTGCCTGTCTCCGCACCCTCTCAGTGTGACGGGACCCCGATTTTCTCCAGAAAGGAGTGAAAATGGGAGTAGTCTGCCATCGCCAGATGATCACGACAGATGCTTCCCTCTGAGGATGGGGTGCGGACTTCGAGCGCAGGCCGGCTTAGAGGCCTAGGATGCCGGCTTGCGGTGTCTGGATGGGCTAGTACCTCGCCTGGCAAATAAACAGCCTGGAAATGAGAACGGTTCTTCTGGCTCTCGTTCATTTTCTTCCGTTCCTGGCGCACTCTCATGTCATCGTCAGGACGGACAATATGGTGTCACACATCAATCGCCAGGGAGGCTCCCGGTTGCGCACCCTAAACAGGCATGCGTGCCAACTCCTCCTTTGGGCACAGGACAAATTTTCATCCCTGAGAGCAGTCCATGTCCCAGGGGTCTTGTACCTAGCGGCAGACTTTCTGTCAAGACAGAAACTCAGGTCAGGGGAATGGATGCTGAACCGCCAGACGGTGGCTCAGATTTGGGAGTGATTTGGCGTGGCAGAGGTGGACCTCTTTGCATCTCAGGAGTCAACCCAATGCCCCCTTTGGTTCTCCCTTTCTCACCCTACCTCTCTGGGGATAGAGAGCTCATCCCAGTGGTCTTGTGCAGGGTGAAGATGTGCGGAGTCTGGGAGATTCCAATCAGGAAAGACCTGTTGTGTCAGCTCCAGAGCAGAATTTGGCACCCACGTTCAGAGATCTGGAAGTTGTGGGTATGGCTGATCAGAGGTTGCCCATAGCCTTTGATCTCTCGGATAGAATCCGTGAGACCGTTAATAGTGCCAGGGCCCTTTCTACTCTGAGGCTCCTTTCCTCCAAATGGTGGGTTTTTGAATCCTGGTGCTCGGCTCATGCTGTGGACTTAGTCAGCTGCCCAGTTGGTTCAGTGCTGGAGTTCCTGCAAGATAAGTTTTTGGCTGGAGTGGCCGCTACCACCCTGAGAGTCTACGTCGCGGCTATTGCTGTTCAAAGGGACTCGGACGATGTCCCGTTGGGTAGACATCATTTGGCCTCCTCCTTTATGCGTGGGGTTAAGCGCTTGAGGCCAGTTCGTCCTCCTAGTTTCCCTTCTTGGGACCTTTCTGTTGTCCTGAAGGAGTTGCTGGAGCCTCCTTTTGAGCCTCTAGAGTCAGCTCCCGAGAGGATTCTGACGCGAAAGGTTACTCTTGGCGTTGGCCTCTTTAAATCATGTAGGGGACTTGTAGGCTCTCTCTGTCAGCAAGTCCTGCATTGAGTTCACTCCTGGTCTGGTCAAGGCATTCTTGAGACCCAGACCTGGTTATGTCCCCAAAGTTCTCTCTGTCTTTTCATTCTCAGGTGGTAGTGTTGCAGGCTTTCTCTCCCTCCTCTTCGAGTGACGATAATCTTCATCTGCTCTGCCCTGTCAGGGCCCTGAAGATGTATGTGGACTGTTCCAGTCAGTGACGTAAGTCCCTACAGTTGCTGGTGTGTTTTGTTGCAGGCCGCAGAGGGCTAGCCACATCAAAGCACACAATATCCCACTGGGTTAGGGATGCTATTTCGATGGCCTACAAGGTGTGCAATCGGCCTTCACCTCTAGACATCAGCGTTCATTCCACCAGGGGGTGGCTTCCTCCCAAGCTTTGTTTAGAGGGGTTCCCCTGGAGGATATCTGTATGGCGGCAGGTTTGTCCTCTCCCCATACTTGTGTGAGGTTCTATAACCTTGATGTGAAAATGGCTCCTGGCTCCCAGGTTCTTTCTGTTTGAGCCAGCTGTGTTTTAGTGTTCTGGTCTATAATGGGCCAGACTTGGCAGCGCGTTAGCTTGGCGTGTGTGGTATATCGTTCCCATTGTGTCAGCTACACAGCGTTGAGTGAACCTATGAAAGAGAACGTCTCAGGTTACTTACGTAACCTATGTTCTCTGAGTAGAGAACGAGATGCTACGTCCACTGCCAAGCTCCTCACGCTGTCGACCTGCTTCTTTGACAGGAAAATCTTAGGGGTAAGATGGCACGAGCGCGGGTCTATGTCAATTACGTATGACGTAGGGGCGGTATCTCGCGCCATCAGCCAATGAATTGGCCTGATTCTATACAGGCTTCAGACAATCGTCACACCTGGGAGGAATTCCTATTGCGTCAGCTACGCAGCGTCTCGTTCCCTACTCAGAGAACATGGGTTACATAAGCAACCCGAGGTGTTTTGTGTAGAAACGCCCGTACGCACAATTTTCTGTAGTATGTTTGTTTCATAAATGAAGCCCTATGCGACTTACCCCTCTGAGTGAAGAGACTGTGTCTGTTAGTGGGTCTATGGTGAATCTCCTCATAAATGGCCTCAGTCGTCATCCTGTGTTTCCTCTTAGAGAGAGCTGTGAATGTAGACAGACAAACTTGCTGTCAGTTCACAACACATGACTGATCACACACTGAATAAGACAAAATATGACAGTCTCTGGATCTCTCCTACCTCTCCTCATTACTCTGTTTTGCTGAATCAGTATAATCAGTGGCATTAAGAGCAGTAAAAGCACAACTCCCAGTACAATCACAAGCACTGGGGGGACGGAGAGAAACACTGCTGGAGGAGTTTGTGGAGGAGAAACTGATGTTGAGCGCACTGGAGGAGAAACTGGAGGAGAAGCTGATGTTGTTGTGGCAGGGGGACTGGACAATGACACATCTGGCAAATCTGGCAAAACAGACACAAACACATTCAAAATTATGAATACATACAGTGGTGGCAAAAATGATTAGAACACTAGTATTTTCATCAGCTAAAAAATGGTTTTAAGTCAGTTATTTCTATATTTTGCTGTAGTGTGTAATTTTGGCCACCACTGTAAAATGATCTAAAAATGAATATTATTTCTCAATATTTTGCTGTGACCTGCACAGGTGAGTCCTGTGTGCTCTTTGTGGGAGCAGTCAGTGTGGTTTTTCAGGGAGAGAGGACAGTCCCACAGGTGAAGCTCATTCCCTCTGCACTCGACTCTGTTCAGCCACACAACACCTTCACCAGCACCAAAGGCTGAATTCCCATCAGCCCTCAGTGCTGCTCCACAACCCAGTTGCCTGCAGACCACCTGAGCATCGCTGATGTCCCACTGATCATCACAGACTGAGCCCCACACAGCGTTATGATACACCTCCAGCCTCCCAGAGCACCGGCCCTCCCCTCCACTCAGTCTGAGAGGAATGTGCTCTAAAACACACAAATCAAAGATAAGGCGATAAATTATTGTCCAGCAGAGTTCTGTCAGAACAGCTGTACCTAGAAGGAGTATGTGTGTGGTGTGAAAGTAAATCCTGCTGCTACCCCATAACAAATTTCCATAGATACTGTATATTAGATATGTCTGTTATGATGTTGTTTTTCCATCAAATAAACTTACCTGAATACTGTTTCTGGTGAAAAGATGTGGACCATGTCAGAGAGCTTCTAGGGGTCTCAAGACTCTTCTGTTCTGTAATCACAATATATTATTGTATTATATTACAGTAAAAAGCTCATGTTCTTTATATTATAGCCCAGTTCATGTTTTATTACATGGGTTATACAGCTGTAGAATTGGTCATTTATTTTAGTTGAGTAGGCATGGTTTAATAAGAGATCACGCTAGAGCAACAGAAGTGAAATGGCTCAAGTTCAGCAATGATGGAGTGAAACATGAGGTCCCGCTGTCATAAAGCCATGAATTAAGACAGAATAAGATCTCTTTCTGCAGCACTTTCACTTTGTGAACTGTAGGGATAATATCTGTGATCTTGATCAGCGGCTGATGGTGCATATCTGTTATTAATCTCTCACAGAAGTTTGCTTTGTTGATTCATGACAGTTGTAATCATTGTTTCTCACAGCATAATTGCAAGATTAGTTATCATCTATATCCTTGAGGTCTAAATCTGTTGTAACTATTTGTTCTCTATCGAAATGGTCTCTCACTGTCACAATCGCAACTGTGAGGGAGTGCGGAGCGAGGAACGAGGAGACGAGGAGTACATCACCAAGGAGACTTTAATGACATCAAGGGAACCAGGAAACCACACGTAGCAGGGGAGGTAGACATATACAATACCGGACGACGAACTAAGAACAGGGAACACTTTATATACACACGACATGACGAGGGGATGACGAGACACACCTGGGATCAATAAACATAATAGGAACAGGAAACAGGAATATCAAAAATGGGCATGGAAACACACAAAACACGGAACAGAGTCTGACATTACCCCCCCCCCCCTCCCGGAAGGCGCGTCCTTGCACCCCACAACATCCAACTGGGAGGGGCCCATGGCTGATCAGGCAGTTCGGGGAGCCAGGGCGGAGCAGGCAGCTCGGGGAGCTATGGCAGAGCAGGCAGACTGGGAAGCCATGGTGGAGCAGGCAGACTAGGAAGCCATGGTGGAGCAGGCAGACTAGGAAGCCATGGCGGAGCAGGCAGACTAGGAAGCCATGGCGGAGCAGAGAGTTCAGGAGGCTATGGCGGAACAGGCAGCTCGGGGAGCCTGGCCTCAGCACTTGGCCCAGCCTCCATGGATGGACCCCTACTACCCCCCCTCCCAAAAAAAAATCCTTGGGGAGAATATAGTCTTTCGCGGTCCTCCGTAGGCCTCACTCGGGAACTGTGGCCCTCCCTGGGCTTGACTTAGGGACTGGAGCCCTCCTTGGGCTGGACATGGGGACTGGAGCCCTTCTTGGTCTAGACTCTGGGACTGGAATCCTCTCTGGGCTAAACTCGGGGACTGGAACCCTCTCTGGGCTAGACTCGGGGACTGGAACCCTCACTGGGCTAAACTCAGGAACAGGAGCCCTCCGTGTGCTAAACTCGGGAACTGTAGCCCTCTTTGGGCTGGATTCGGTGGCTGGAGCCGACACTGGAGCGAGCTCTGAGGCTGGAGCCAACAATGGAGCGAGCTCTGGGGCTGGAGCCGACACTGGAGCGAGCCTAGAGACTAGCACCAATCGCCTTCCCCTCCTTAGATTCCTAGTTAGGTTCGGGGTGACAGGTGTGGTCGGAGGACTTGACACTGGAGCGAGCTTTGGGGCTGGAGCCGACACTGGAGCGAGCTCTGGGGGGTGCTCTCGGGCGAGGAAGAGGGCCCTGAGCCATCCATTTCTCCTCATCCTCCTGCTATTAGCTTTGGCGTCGACCAAGAAAGAGCGACTTGCAAGAGCTCTCAGTGAGTGAAGCAGAGATTATCCCACTGTATAGTGGATCCAATAGTCCTGGCTTACGCCTCAATGGGCTCCGAGTGCCCCATTGGAGTGAGGGCCCACTCCACTAGGGGAATGGGCGCCTCCTGGGCTTGGTCCAGTGAAGTTTCCATTGGGAATATTTGCGAGGCAGCCGGCAGGTCGTCACTATCTACCTCTGCTAGATTTTATACCCTGGACGTCCCTACCCTTCAGGCATGGATCTTGTCCGTCTAATTGTATTGCACCCCTAGAGTGTTGCATACGCTTGCCGTGCTGTACAGTTGCACGCAAGTCGACACTCAAAAAATTCCCATGAAATGGCATTCAGCACCGTCTTATATAAGCAGTCAGTATTCGGAGGAAAACAGTGTCCCCCCCAAGCATCATAAACGCAACGCTCGTTCCTGTTCTCAGGGAACCAAGGTTACATTAGTAACCGCAGGCCTAGGATCTTTATATGTACATTTTATTTGCACTTATGTGATCTCTTTAAATTGTGAGTATGTGCATATATTGTATTGATCTCTTGTTACTCAGCATCTAAAAGAGTAAACTGGTTAAGCTTGCCTTTTACCTTAGTCTTTTGGTCACTCGACATCACGTGTGGTAATTGACACTTTAAAGTGATTTAGTACCATAACAGCAAACAGCGCATTCATACGGTCTCTAATCAATTATATTATATTATATTATATTATATTATACACATTTCATGCACACAGCATTATTGTTTAATGATTACTGTATCAGTCTCACCTGAGCAGGTGATTTTGGCCACTTCATCTCTATTGCAGTAATTCTTTCCCCAGGGTGAAGATGGACACTGCCACAGACTTGAATCATGTCGTCGACATTTCACTTCATCCAGCCAGTTAGGAGCTGATTCCACATTTGGAGTAGAATCAGACAAAACGCCCGATCTTCCACAATTTAGCTCTTGACAGATCAGACTCGCTGTATCTCTGTCCATCTGGTTCCAGCACACATTTCCCCATGATCCATTGTAGAAAACCTCCACATTCCCTTCACAGCCCTCAGTTAATCTGAATTCTTTAAACTCTAGATAAAAATGTAAGGAAAAAAATTCCACTCATTAAGGAAATGTAAAAATCTGGGCATTATGGACACGTTAATGTGCTGAAAGTTAATTTCTAAAAACTATATATTAATTTTAAGGTTAACAAAATAAATTACTGGAGCATGTTTACCTGAGCACACGACTCCTACATCCTCATTGTGTTGACAGTCATGTTTTCCCCATCCTGGAGAAGAGCAGCTCCACAGAGACGTCTCATTCCCCTCACACTCCACCTCATCCAGCCATATGGGTCCAGAACCAGGACCAAACCAGGCTGGTACCTGCTGGTTACTGGGGGCCACTCCACACTGCAGCTGTCTGCACACCACATGGGCATCTTTAATATCCCAGGAGTCATCACACACTGTCCCCCATGAGCCACTGTGAAAAACCTCCAGCCTCCCTGCACAGTCTCCCCCAGAACCCACCAGCCTGATGGACCCGCGACCTGATATTCAGAGAAAGAAAAACACATTATTGATCATGAACAACTAAAAAAATCTGCCCAGATGTTGTTCTTCTCACCAAGGCAGGTGATTGACAGCTGTTGTGTGGAGCTGCAGTTGAGAGTTTGTGGAGAGCTGCAGTTCCCCAGATGAGCTTCACTCCCAGAGCACTGGAAGCCCGTCACACTCAAGAGGTTCTTCAAGCGATGCCATAGAAGAACCATTTTTGGTTCCACAAAGAACCATTCAGTCAAAGGTTCTTTAAAGAACCATCTCTTTCTTACCTTTTTGTAATCTGAAGAACCTTATTTTGCCACAAAGAACCTTTTGTGAAACAGAAAGGTTCTTCAGATGTTAAAGGTTCTTTATGGAACCATTTAGACAAAAAGGTTCTTCTATGGCATCGTGAAGCACCTTTATTTTTAAGAGTGCAGCTTGCAAAAGCAGTGATTGACAGCTGTTGTGTGGAGCTGCAGTTGAGAGTTTGTGGAGAGCTGCAGTTCCCCAGATGAGCTTCACTCCCAGAGCACTGGAAGCCCGTCACACACTCATGACTGTGTTCAGGACTGGATGAAGAGGAGCCGTAGAAGTTCAGCACAGAGCCACAGCCCAGCTGTCTGCAGACCACAGAGGATTCAGTGAGACTCCAGGAGTCCAGCAGAACTTTCCTCCAGACCTGATGGATGAAAACGTCCACCTCCCCCTCACACTGTCTCTCTCCAGACAACTGCACCAGACCATCATGAAGAGCCAGAGAGGAACCTGAGTGAAAGATGTAGCATTTTATTAAGATATTTCAAGGTAATATATAACAAAAACAATTTCAGTAAAATCGTACTAGAGCAGATGACTCCAACATCTCGTCTATGAGAACATTCAGCTCGACTCCATGAAGAGATGGAACATTCTGAGAGTTTTGTTTCATTCACGTCACAATCAAACACATCAGCCCAGATTTCACCACTTCCCTCTCCAAACCAGTCTGATCCCACAACAGACACAGCAAACCCACAATTCAGCTGTCTACAGAGGACACTGGCAGCTTTCATATCCCAGCATGCATCACACGCTGTGCCCCACTCATCGAGGAACTGAAGCTCCACTCTTCCAGAACAAGAGTCTGGACTGTTTGCCAGTCTGAGATCAGTGTAACCTGAACAAAGAACAAAGACTTTGGTAATCAAGTATAAAGCAGAAAAGTGTAACATTATTATTTATTTCTCATCTTCTGGTCTGACATCATGTGTCACTGGATTTGGGCAATATTATTGTTTTTGCTGTATTTTGCATTAACTGAATTAAGCCTGGGTGAGCATGAAGAGACTTCTTTTGAACGGAACTGTAGTCACGGTATGCTACTAAATAATCATGATCCTACCCTTTATCTTCATAATGAAATCTCAGCTGGGAGAACAGTAATTCATCTTTTCTGAATCATTAAAGTGTTGGTTTCCAGGAAGTGATATCGAACAAGCAGATATTATAAAAAAGAGACATTGAATATTTTTACCAGAACATATTAGTCCCACATTATTGTCACTGGTGCAGTTGTGTTTGTGTGATGATGTTGAACAGAATGAAATCTGAGATTCATTTCCTCTGCACTGAATCTCTTGTGTCCACATCTGAGCATCTCCTTTGCCAAAAGCAGCTGCTCCCAGCACCTGTACAGGAGCCCCACAGTCCAGTTCTCTACACACAACCTCTGCATCCTGCTGGTCAAAGGCAGCGTCACACACTGACATCCACATCTGATCATGAAGTATCTCTAACCTCCCAGAGCAGAGATTAGGTCCATCAGCAAGTCTGTTACTTTTATGACCTGTGCATATGCCATAAAATAGTATACATTGGACAAAAACATTTAAACATTTGGTGAGCTATCTTTACTTGACACTGATAGATTATTCATAAGAGACAAATATAATGTTTAATGATGTAAGGGTTTTGAAATGTTCTGTACAACCATTAACCTGAGCAGATGACTCCAGCATCCCAGTTGTGTTTACAAAGAGGTTTAGTCCAACCTAATGATGCACAGTTCTTCAGTGTAGACTCCGATCCGGAACAAAATATAGTACTCATCCAGATTGGTCCTGATCCAGCTCCAAAAAATGCACTACCCAGAGCATCTGCAGGTTCTCCGCAGTCCAGCTCTCTACACACCACTGCAGCATCAGCCAAATCCCAACCAGCTTCACACACTGTTCCCCACTGACCTCTATGAAGAACCTCTACTCTACCAGCACAGCGACTGTTACCATCCACAAGCTTCATGTTCTTCATGTCTAGAAGAGAAAGATACTATAAAAACAAACTCTGAAAGGGATTTCAGCTATATATGGTGGGCCCCAAAAATATCTGGACACACAAATATACAAATAAAAACTCATTCCATATTTCAAAAGAATATGTAACAAACAAATGATGCTATGCTTTTCTTAGAACTAACTTACCTTTTTTCATGGATGTATGAACTCAAATTTACACCGATGTCCTAGCAATGTAACCACTGTTGCAGTATAATATTAACATATGAACATATTCCACAAAGTCTGACATCAGGAAATTGTCCAAGAGTTTTTGTCTTCATTATGAACAATATAATGCATCCAATTGCTTCATATTTTCAAACCTAATAAACTTAATTTTGTGAACTGTTTTGACTTAAAATGTCTTTATGCTTTATTTCATTTAGATAAATGGCCCTTAATTTTACATGTTGTATAAAGCAAAGACATTTATACATTTTTAATTATTGTGGCTCAAGTGTCCAAGTACTTTTTGGAGCCACTGTACAATACACCAATGCACACACACTTTTTTTAATGGTCCCATTATGCTTTAGAATACAAGCTGTCAATGATAGTATATATTTATGACTGTCTGGAATACATGATTCTGACTGGGAAATTATACCATTCAGAAGTCAGATGTTTCCTAATCTTCATTGTCCTCCATGGAACCAGACTGCTCATCCATGCCTCTCTTGTAACATACCATGTATTTGCTTGCTCATTTCATTTAAACACAAACTGTGCAATCTTGTATCTCAGTTATCAATTGTAGCAAATGTGACCTCAGAGGACTTCAATATTAATATTACAGTAAAATTGTTGCAGTGTTGGACAATACTATTTTGGACTAGTTTTACAATAATAAAAAGGTAAAATGATAAATTAATATAAACTTAAAGTAATATTTTATGTCCAAGTTTTTTATTTATTTTGGGAGCAGCCATGTAATAAGTGGGATAATATTGGAATTTATTATGCAACAATGACAGACTGACTGTACATGATCTCTTACCAGTACAAATCAATCCTTGGTCATGGTCATGGGAACAGTCATGTTTATATAAAGATGTTGTACAGAGGTGAATCTGAGATTCATTTCCTCTGCACTGAATCTCTTGCGTCCACATCCGAGTGTCTCCTTTGCCAAAAGCAGCTGCTCCCAGCACCTGTACAGGAGCCCCACAGTCCAGCTCTCTACACACAACCTCTGCATCCTGCTGGTCAAATGCAGCATCACACACTGACATCCACGTCTGATCATGAAGTATTTCTAACCTCCCAGAGCAGCGAGAACCTCCAACCAGCCTGACTCCTAAATAAGTATGAACAAAGGGCATATGACACTGTTGTTATAGGCTAGTATACCTGGAAAACATTCTCACATGTAAACAAATTTGTTTATCCATCTAGAATAGATCATCGTTTGTAAATCTCTTAGTACCATGTATAATTTTAAAATTAAACCAATATACAATTTGTAAAAATATAACATCAAATAATAAAATGAGGAGTTTATTTACATTAGATGTATCATTAGTTATGCTATACCAGGGAGAAGTTTGGAGCAGCTCACCTGAGCAGATGACTCCAGCATCTTTAGAATGATCACACTCATATATAAGCCATTCTACTGATCCACATTGTTTCAGTGTAGATTCTGATCCGGTACATAGCGTGGGATTCTACCACATTGGTCCTGATCCTTGTCCAAAATGAGCATCACCCAGAGCATCTACAGGTTCTCCACAGTCCAGCTCTCTACACACCACTGCAGCACTAGTCATGCCCCATCCAGCATCACACACTGTTCCCCACTGACCTCTATGAAGAACCTCCACTCTACCAGCACAGCGAGTGTTACTACCAACCAGTCTCACTCTTTTATTTTCTGTATGTTAAATAGGGAGAATGGGGGAAGGAATTAATTATAAACAGAAAATTACTTTAAAACTAAGTTTTTAAAGAGAGCTATGATAATTTTAATTTCTTTGTAAATTAAAAGAAATTCACTCTAACCTGCACACACAAGTCCAACATTGTTGTTAAGAGAACAATTGTTTTCATGTGATGGTGATGTTGGACAGAGGTGAATCTGAGTTTCATTTCCTCTGCACTGAATCTCTTGTGTCCACATCTGAGCGTCTCCTTTGTCAAAAGCAGCTGCTCCCAGCATCTGTACAGGAGCCCCACAGTCCAGCTCTCTACACACAACCTCTGCATCCTGCTGGTCAAAGGCAGCGTCACACACTGACATCCACGTCTGATCATGAAGTATCTCTAACCCTCCAGAGCAGCGAGAACCTCCAACCAACCTGACTCCTGAAAAAATAATATAGACTTTATATTATAAAGAAATGTTCCATTATTTTTATGAGTTTGACTAAGTTTTATAGTAGGCAGGGATACTGAGAGTACCTGAACAAATTACTCCAGCATTCATACCAGGACACTTTTTCCACTGAACATATCCACACTTTTTCAGTGTGGATTCAGATCCAGTGCACATTGCATTGTTCATCCAGATCTGTTCTGATCCTGGTCCAACATTATTATTACCCAGAGCATCTACAGGTTCTCCACAGTCCAGCTCTCTACACACCACTGCAGCATCAGCCAAATCCCAACCAACATCACAAACTGTTCCCCACTGACCTCTATGATGAACCTCCACTCTACCAGCACAGCGACTGTTACCACCAACCAACCTCACATTCATTATGTCTGTCCGAAAGAACCAAGAAAAAAATTAGAATGGGACAACAGTAACACCATGTCTACACTGGACGCGACCATTGTCACGCTGCCCTACAAGAGGTTGAGGCTATCTTCATTACATATGACATAAAACAAGCAATAAATGTCAATTTATCCTTTGTGTCAGAAGTAGCATAAGCATTTAGAATTCATCAGAAATAGAACTGATAAATTTACTGTCAGGTATTTGCCGTGTCATGTCGCATCACACTGCATTAAAAGAAATCTACTGTTGCCAAGCTTGTCTTTTACCAGCACACAGCAGCCCAACGTTGTGTTCATGAGAACAGTTTCCTTGGACTGATGAGGCTGGACAGAGGTGAATCTGAGATTCATTTCCTCTGCACTGAATCTCTTGTGTCCACATCTGAGCGTCTCCTTTGTCAAAAGCAGCTGCTCCAAGCACCTGTACAGGAGCCCCACAGTCCAGCTCTCTACACACAACCTCTGCATCCTGCTGGTCAAAGGCAGCGTCACACACTGACATCCATGTCTGATCATGAAGTATCTCTAACCTGCCAGAGCAGCGAGAACCTCCAATCAGCCTGACTTCTGAAACAAACAATAGAAAACAAAAAACAGACATCTCTAAAAACATGGTTGATAAGACAATAAAGACCTTTAATAAAAAATAATAATAATAATATGGCAACACATTACATTAGGGTTTATAAAGGTGTTGATCAATAACTAATAACTTATTTACAAATGCATTATAAATCATTGGTAAGAATTTATATTTGCATGAATAAAAAGGGTTATTTTAATGCAATTCCTGCCAAAAAAAATAAATTTTAAGTGCAAGAAGGGGAAGAGGGGGAAGAAAGAAAAAAAGAAGAAAAAAGAAAGAACAGGGAAAAACATAGAGACGGAAAATGTAAGAGCCCCTGTGCAATTTTTTTGTTGTTTTGTGCATAAATGGTGCATAAATCATCATATTTTACTGAAAAGTACTTTCCCGTCCAAATTTCAGGTTGTAACACTGAAAAGAAGGACCACGGTTTGATTCCTACCTCTGACAGGACTAAAACGTTTATTTAAATGTTGCTAAATAACTACCTTATTTGTAACCCAAATTTCCTTCTGGGTACTTTGCTGATGCTGGTTAATCATGAAATGCAATATATTGTTATATATTGCATTTCATGCAATATAAGTTATTTTTCTATGTATGAGTACTGTTTTTCTAATTTTTTTATATCTATTTTTTTGTACAATGCTATTTATCATTATTTTTATTGTATATTTCATCTTTGAATATAATAAATCTTTATTTATCTTTTCTAACTTTGCTATCTTTCCTAATTTTATTATCTTTATTTTTGGGGTAGTTGATGATGCTGGTTATATGTATAAGTACTTTTTTTCTTTCTTTTTATATGTACAATAAAAAAAGACAAAATGTAAAAAAGAAAGAAAAAAAGTACTTATACATATAACCAGCATAGTCTGCAATGTCACCTCAGTTAGCTTACCCATAATATCAGTAAACACTATGCAGGACAGATATTAGCAGATTGGCTAGACAGAGAGAGATGGTAGGTAAAAAAGAGGAACAAAACATTAAAAAGATGGGCTACGATCAGGCAAGAGGTATGACCCGTGTAAATATCGGAGAAGCTTTCCAGCGGTGGAGAGAACTCGATGAGCGGGAAGGCCTGGAAATGGATGCCGAGTTTACTTTGTTTCTTCTTGATAAGTGAGTAATGTTGATTTTGCTTTGTTTCACAGAACTTAACTTATCCAACTTATTCCGCCATCATCGTTGCCAGGGTTGTGTACGTACATGATGCTCACTAGCGCCAACCACAGTGACACGCAGGCAACTACAGACATACACACATTGGAGATATGAACTTTTTTTTATTTCCAAAATATAACTACGTCACCAATGCTTGGAATTTCATGAAACTCAACACACATCAGAGTAGCTGACCATTAGACATTGGCAACAGCTCATAAACTGCCTTGGACGAAGCACTCTATTGATGCATTCGATTTACCTCAGATGTCGAAGCTGGGAATGACATCACACCCAAGTGGACCGTGTTCTAGTAAAGAAGTCAGAAAACCAAGATGGACATACCCATTGTTAGCAATACCAGTTGATTAAAAACACATAAAAAAGTGGTATTTTGCACAGATAACACCATAGTATCCTGTCCACAAACAGAGGTTGGACAGTACTGTGTACACCACTGAGTTTATTGAGACACAGACAAACATAAGTGCTAATAAATAATATATTACTACTGTTTCTCTTCTGTTGATGCACTGAGCAACCATATTGAATTCTGAAGTTGTTCCTCTGAGATTCGGAGTCTGAACTCTGACCCGGGAGGGTGTTCCAGTTAAAAGTTCCTACTGGGAACTCGGAATTATCCAGTTATTGAGTACAAATGGAACGCATTAGTTTTACCTACAGTCCTACAGGTTAAATGCATGTGCTCACTGTGCACTGTTTTTGCTGCTTGCAGCTATATTCTTCTTATTATTATTCCTCTCAGATGGGAGTCTATGGCAGCCCTATGAATGGAACAGAAAAAATGATGAAAATTGTGACACTTATTGGGATGGTTCTCAATAGAACCCTGACCAACTTTGGGGTCTCTAGGACCAATTCTACAGTGTCACCACCAGTTAAAAAACTCACTTTTCAAATGGTTATAACATCTAAATCCTTTGTTCTAGAAAAATTAAATTTAGTCAATCTGATTCTCACCTCATGCTGATCACATTCAATAGCTTACATCAAGACTCCACCCATTACAGTAAAGGCCATACAGTGTTCCATTTTTCGCTACTCCTCCTTCAAAATCTGTCCAATTCTCACCAAAAAAAATAAAAATAAATGTCTCAGAAGATCTTTGGGCCAAGGTTATAACTTTATTGCTTATAACTTTTTGAAACTTTGTCAGAGGATCTTGTGTCTATGGATTCCTTGGGTCATGCGAAATTTGAGGATATCAATTTTTAATCAGAGTCAGATAAACTGCCTGTGTCACGATCTCTAGCTGGAGTGCCCATGAGCTCCGCTAGAGGGCACCCCATCCTGTACCCTTTACCACTCACCCCGCACTCCATTTCCCCTTTGCCTGGACACATCATCATTGCAATCACCTGTCTCTCATCACCTCATCAGTCTCCCACTATAAGAATAGCACACACACACACACACTACCATCACTTCACTTTGCCTTGCCTCTGCCATTGTTGTTTTGCTGGTGTTTTCGACTCTGCCTGTTTGACCACGCTCTTTTAAAAAAGCCTGCAATTGGATCCCAACTTCGTCGTCACAACTCCCTCCGTTACAGCCTTTTCGACTCTGCCATTTTGAAAGTTGTCAAAAGTTGTGATATCTTTTGAACCATTTGATATATCATCACAAAAATTGGTAGGGATTATCGTCAGCATGTCCCGGAAGAACCTTAAAAGTTTTAACACAGCGCCACCTAGTGTTCCAGAGATATAAAGATTTTTGCAAAAACGCTTCTATCTTTTCAAACATTTTCTAAATATTATTTTCTCTGTGTCAGTACATTCCTTGGCTTATGCAGATTTTGACATTATCTCACTTTTAATTTTTTTATCATTTTGTTTGTCCATCATTTCAAAGAAAGTGAAAAACTTTTTTCGCTACTGTAGCGAATCGGCTCATGGGGAAATATGAATAATTAATCATAACTAGTTATAATTAATTATAAATATTTAGATCCGCTGTAGATATTTAGCTGACCTCTCAGGGTCAACTGTCTGTCAATTCTAAGAATGTTAATTTCCTGGTTAAAGGAAATAACTTTCTTACTGTATAATTCTACAAAGAGCTTGTAGCATAAATCTGCATGATTAAGTGACTCCAGTTATGAGCAAACAATGAACAACGTCGAGTGTGATACAAGTAAGACTTTATTAACTACATAAACACTTAAACTAGTCTTACATACTACATAAACACTTAAACTGGTCCAACATACACACACACACACACACACACACACACACATACAGTTGGTATAGGAAAGAGTTAAAACTTAACGCAGTAGAGAGAAGAGAAAATAAGGATATGAAGTTATGGAACCATTTGCATATTCAGCAGATCTACAGCCTCAAGGAGACATCAGATTCTTAGTTCAAACACACCCTTTTAAAAAGGTGCAAATTATACCTAATGGATCAATTAATAAGACTAAGTTTGAATACTTGCACGTCTCGTCTGTCTGAGAGAAAGGCTTGATGCAGTCTGAAGGTCCCAGTTGATCTTTGCTGAAGTTGGTTGATGAAAAAGAACCAGTTTGAGTCAGAGAATCTTGTTGAATGGAAAAGTCAAGGCCGAAGCCTGGCACGGGGGTTAGGGGGTTGCAGAAGCGTTCTAGCTCATGTCTTCCTCTTAGAATCTAACCGAACCACCGACTCGGGGTGGGTCACTGAAGTGCGGCCTTTAAAGTCTGCGAAGATTCACGCCTCTCAAGAGGAGCTTGTCCAATGAGAAAGACTGAAATTCCAAGCGGGAGGTGGCAATTGCTGGAGGGTTTTACGACCCTTTGTCTCTAAGCATGGTATTTCGCATATGTAATTTGATTGGGTGTTGATATAAGCAATAATATACACAATGACCTGAACGATATGTGTGTTCATTCAAAGAAAGGTTTTCCTATTAATTAATTAGAGAAGAGTCAATTTTTCACTGTGTACTGTGGATTTCCTATGGAAATTGTAGTGAGAGGGGTGACTCTCAACATGCCATTAGGTCGTAAAATGTATCTGGTGTCAGGGTTGCCATGGTAACCAGGGTCCTGGGCCCTGTTCACAGACAACTTGGCACCCAGTATGTTTATTGGGTGAGGTGTCTGTGAACGTTTTGTTAATCTAATGAATAACTGATTTGTTAAATCAAATGAAAAATTGTGTGTTTGATTGGTCCAGACGCTACACTACTCCTACAAATTTTGTCCAGTTTTACATAAAAAATCTTATCAGATGATTTTGATATTCAATACCGTTGCCAAGAAATAACTCTCCGAAGTAAACTGTGCATACTAATTGGCTCTTCAGCTATCAGGTTAACCATGAGATTAGGGATGGGTGCCAACACCCGGTATTAAATGGGCAACCTGGGCTAAATTATGAAAGACTGATGTATCGATAAGCTCTGACGTTACGGTTCTGCTGTCGGTACTGGAGAAATTAAGAAAATACACATATATTTATTATTGCTATATAGACATTATCTTGCAAATTCTATTTCACCAGAGTCCCCAGCTGTTTTTTTATGTGCAATAATATTAGGACATTTGTCTATGATACATTTTCGCTATTCGCAATTCAGAAGAGAGATCTTGCTCACACAGAGAGGAGCTACAGAGCACACAACATCAAAGCCCTGTTTAACTGTGATGACTGAGAACTAAACATTCAAACCGCTGCTTACACTTTAGGCATGTGGCTGTGATATTAAGCTCATTTTACTGTTGATTTTGATTTTGGCTTCCAAGGATCATAAAAAAGAAGATATGAGGTAAAACTATTAAAAACTAGCCGTGTTTCTTCTAGCGCAACATCTTTCCCTTCACAGCGGTGCACATTCGTTCCTCCCTAAAACCAAAACTTAAAGGGGTCACATGATGTTACTAAAAAGAACATTATTTTGTATATTTGGTGTAATGAAATGTGTTTATGCAGTTTAAGGTTAAAAAAACACATTATTTTCCACATACTGTACATTTTTGTTTCTCCACTATGCCCCGCCTTTCTGAGACGCGTCGATTTTTACAAAGCTCATCGCTCTGAAAAGCGAGGTGTGCTCTGATTGGCCAGCTATCCAGTGCGTTGTGATTGGCCGAATACCTCAAGCATGTGACAGAAATGTTACACCCCTTACCATATTGTGATGATGCCCTGTCAGGCCAGAGCGTAACATAAAACCATGTCTGCATTTGTGATCGGAGAAATGACAAACAACAAGCCTACTCTACACTGCCCAAAACTGTTTGAATCATCAGTGGCAAATTCTTTAAATATAAAAAACTTACTTACAGTCTGTGAGTCAGAACAGCCTGCATTGTAGTCTACTCTACCAGGATCAGGAAACAGTTCTCCATAAAATGTGCTGCACACATCTGAATATTTGGGTTGAAGTGTTCTGAAACAGTGTTGTAAATACAACTTAACCACTGATTTCTAGTCGTGTCCTCTTTTGGAAGGCCAAACAAAGTAGTTTCGCTTTCATAACGAATCACACAGCGCATTCACAACATGGCGGCAGCAACAATACTAAAGCCAGAATAAAAGTTATGCCTTCTTTCTTTGCGTGAACATTTGGGCGGCGTTATGCAAATCTTCCCACATAGTGACCTAGACATGTGGGGGCGTGTTAGAACGAGCCGTTTTAGGTAGGCGTGGCTGACTCTTAACTTTTATAAAGAATATCTCTTTGGATTTGAGACTTTAGTCTTTGCAACTTTACAGATTTTCTTTATGCACCAAGAGCTTGTAATACTTGAAAGAGAAAGGAAAAATTGAAATCGCATCATATGACCCCTTTAATGTCAGAATCAGCACAATCTGTGATAGTTGTAAAATGCAGTCTTTACTGTTTGGGACATGTTTGATAAAATGCTGAAACCACAATAATCCACACGAAAGATGCTGTTCTCCAGACTGAATCGTGTGTGTGCGCTCCAAAACGGACTTTGGGGTCAATCAAATACACAAAAATAGGTTATATATATTTGGCCTATATTTACCACCGGTTAGCCTGCTCTGAGGACTGTTATGCACATGCTGCGCGCAAATAATATACATGATGCGGAAAGCACTGGTCCGTGCGTGCAGCGCATGCATAACAGTCCTGATCGCAGGCTGTACAGGTGGTCGATAAGAGTGAGTAAAGCGCAGATAAAGGACGTCGGGAACGGGATATTGTTAGATCGCCCGCTCCCTTTCAAATTACACCAGAGTTACCGACCGCTACCGCGTTTTATTCGGAAATGTAATCCTGCGTCGCAAGAATTCTGGTCAGGTCCACGGAAATGTGAGAGAAAAGTGTTTATTACGTTTGAAATATGGATATTTTTAAGCAGTGGCGTAACTTAGTAATGACGGGCCCCAGTGCAGGCTATTACAACGGGCCCCCTGGGGTGCACGGTTATGAAGCACATACAAACACACAGCGCTCGTGTCTATAGAAGGGAACCCATATATGCAAATTTGTGCCTAAACTACTTAATTTAGACCAACCAAAATATTAAATTGAACATCGAAACTCAAATTGAAACTCTTTGCGTGCGTCTCTCTCGTACACACACGGCTGTGCATGCGCCTGGCCGCAGCAGCCAGAAGTACCAAATTAATCCTGTTGAATTTTACAGTCATCAGCATGTGTTACCCAGGGTGCGAACTACGGGGCTCCCCTTAATAAGACGTGTGCTCCCCTGAAAACGTGATTTGTGAAATTTTGGGGGGTCTCAAAAAATATTGACAATGTGTTATTTTGACGTGCAATTTCAGTTTTGTGTAATGTGATCATCGTGGATTATTATGTGTAAAATTGCAAAAATATCATTCATTCATGCATGACGGCGATTTAAACCTAATTCACTTCAATAAAGATAACTATACATGCTATTCTTGTCATGAGCATCAAGGTGTGGGGGAGCTGTGGTGCAAACTCCACTCATGTTTAGTACTTTAACTCAAAGATTCGTAGAAAAAATATAAACGATGGTCTCTGTCGATTCTGTGTTAAAGTAAGGCATGTTATTCGCAATTATGTGTTGTGGCTGGGTTGTTATAGGTCTGCGTGACTCTCGATGTCTTAGGCCTAACTGAACGGATGAATTATGGTATTCTTCTGTAGCCTGACGACGAGGAAATTTAACCGTTGTTCATGTGAACTCAAAGAAAGCCTAATGCTTTGTTTCTAGACTATTTGTGGGTGGCTGTTTGTTGTTTCACCTATCAATTCATGTCGATAAATTACACTGATCACACTCATTTTGATTCATTGATTCACTAAAAAAAGATCCAGCTCTTAATATGCATTTGTTTGTAAATTGGACAACCCTGTTCGTCTCTTATGTCTTGGCTTCACCAAAAAGAACAGGTTTGTAAAAGTCATTTGTTCATGAATTGACTACAAATTGGTCACTCTGTATGTTTTTGATTCGCTTAAAAGAACCAGTTATTTAAAACTCTTCATTAGAAGAACTCAATTCATCCATTTTCAAAAATCAGACTACACTGGTTGTTCTGTACGGTGACGCATTGCTGCCACACACATATTTTTTTTCCCACTCAATTATGTAGTAATAACGAAATGTTATGTCGTTTTAACGACATCTTTTCTCGTTAAAACGATATCTTTTCTCGTTAAAACGACATCTTTTCTAGTTAAAACGACATCTTTTCTCGTAATAACGAGATGTTTTCTCGTTGAAACGACATATTTTCTCGTAATAACAAGGTTTTCTCATTAAAACGACATCTTTTCTCATTAAAACGACATATTTTTTCTCGTAATAACGACATATTATGTTATAAAAACTACATGTTTTCCGTTATTATAGATAGGCTATATGGTACATTATGTGAGCGAGCTAAGCAACTGTCCGCGCTGCTGTCGCCACAGTCTGACATAAACGAGGATCTGCACGCTGCTGAAATGATTGAAATACACTGTTTTAAATGTATTTTAATGTAATGGTTTTAATTGTAGCGGCATGTTTATTAGGATTAATCTCCAATCTGTCTACAATATAGTGCTATCCAATAACTGCACTCAGACCCATGAATACTTGCACAGATCAAAACTGGGCTTAATATTTCTTTATTTGAATGACTGAAGTTTGATTTAACAACAAATCAAAATACGAAAAAACTGAAATAAAGAGATTTTCTAATAGGCTAATAATAATAATAATAATAATAATAATTATTATTATTATTATTCCGTTCTGTTTGGCAAACGAAAATGAGATTTTTCGTATTGTTTGTTTGTGGGTTAAAAAAATGAGCTTGCTAGTTGTGCGTGGGCGGCCCTAAAAACATCACTTTTCTCTCAGCCTGTCTTTACTGTCTATCCTATCACACAGAATAAGAGTTCATCTCATGTACCGCTCTGCAAATTAGTCACAATAACGTTTCTTCAAACTGTCTGGCTGTTTAAGGCCTATAGGCTTTATTTCTTGAAAATATACATCTCATATAAAGCACAACACTGCTCTTCTCGGTTCGGCGGCGCCGGCGCAATCCCTTAGGCTACATGATAACAGAGGAAAGAAATGTCTGCTTTATTTTCTATACTTCCACAATAACAACAAAACGTTACAAATTGCTTTTGAAAAATAACAGGGAGCGCTTTCTGGCGCACCTTGTTATGTCTAAAGGTCTACTTAAATAAAACAATCTAAAACAAATTTGGGTTTATTTAATTCGTATAGCCTAAATCCAACAAGAGGTAGCCTACTGTACAGTCTTTCCCGTCTGAGCTCATCTGCATTCCCATAAGAAGAACGCGATGCAATGCGAGGCTTGATTCAACTAAAGATATCCTTTAATAATACATAATCACTAATACATAATTAATATATAATCAGACTAAAGTATCAAAGCTGCCCAGCATGTGAAACAAATATTAAAGCATAAGCTCATTTGTTTACCCACAAACAAAAATAGGCCTACGAAAAATCTAGCTTAATTTTCGTTTGCTCGTTTTCAAACAGAACGAAATAATACTAATACTACTAATAATAATACTAATAATAATTATTATTATTATTACGCTATTATTATTATTATTATTAGCCTATTAGAAAATCTCTTTATTTCTTTTTGTCCCTATTTCGATTTGTTGTTAAATCAAACACAGTCATTCAAATAAAGAAATATTAAGCCCAGAGTCGAAAATAACAGTTTTGATCTGATCATAGCCTAAAGGAGTCATGGGTCTGAGTGCAGTTATTGGATAGCACTATATTGTAGACAGATTGGAGATTAATCCTAATAAACATGCCTACAATTAAAACCATTACATTAAAATACATTTAAAACAGTGTATTTCAAT